>NW_007726345.1:299533-315788 GCF_000696425.1 Galeopterus variegatus | reverse complement strand
CACCCACTCACGCACCCACCCACCCACCCACCTACCTATCCACCCATCCACGTACACATTCAGAGTTAATTTAGCAAGCATTTATTGATCACCTACTGTCTCTCAGTCATGGTCTGGGCAGGGAAGGTACAGAGAAAAATGAGACATGGTTCTTGCATTCAAGAAGTTTGTAGTCTAATGAAGGTCCTCACATATAAAAACTGAGACATCGTCCAGCCATGTTATAATAGAGATATGTTCATGGTGCCCTGGGAGGTCAGGGGAGAGTAGAAAGGCTTCATTCATGGAAGAATGTGTCCACAGAGGGCACGGTTTATGGAAGCTTGTGATGCCAGAGTGTGTGCGCCTCTCTCCAGACTACGGTCTGCTAGATCACGGTTCTCTCCAGCACAGGCTCTGGAGTCAGACAGACCTGGACTCACAGTCTAGTACATTCCACCTCAACTGCTGAAGGCCTTGGTCAGCATCTCTAAGTCTAATGGCCTCTCAGTGTGGCTGGGAGAGAATGTAGGAGAAGCAGCCGCCCTAGCATGGCCTGCAAAGGCTCTTGTGCACAGTGCTTAGATCTGAGAGTTCTGATCATTCAGCCTTCCCAGGGCAGGACTGTTGGTCAGAGATCAGCCCTTATTTTTCCAGAAGATGTGTCAGTTGCTGTCTTGGAAAGAACAGAGTTTTTCCTGAATGTATCACACTAAGCCTGACTTTGGTCTTCCGCTGTGGAAGAGCTGGCTTGTGACTGGAGCATACGTATCCCACTCTGAACATCTGCTATCCTAGGCACATCTAACAACCACTTAAGAACAAGCTCCTGGGGCCGGCCCGGTGGCGCACTGCTACAGTGCGCTGCTTGAGAAGCGCGGCGGCGCTCCCACCGAGGGTTCGGATCCCACATACGGACCGGTTCCCGCTCACTGGCTGAGCGAGGCACCGGGGCGACACCGAGGGTTGCGATCCCATTGCCGGTCCCAGTCCGGTACGGGGGCGACACTGAGGGTTGCGATCCGTTGCCGGACACGGAAAAAAGACAAAAAAAAAAAAAAAAAACAAGCTCCTGACCTCAACTTCCATTCCCCAGACTGTCATGTCCACAGAATTCTCCTGGAAGTGCATAAATAGCTCTTCGGTTGATGGCTCATGGCTCACAGATGGCCACCTGTGGCCAGACGTGGGCTGGGCAGTAAAGAAATGAGATTCTCACTGTCTCCCTGGCCTGAACATGCATCTTGTTTTAAGGTGTGGCTTGTGTACTGTTTGGCTCCTGGATTAGTTTCCTGTGGCTGCTGTAACGAATTATCACCAACTTGGTGGCTTGCATCAGAAATTTAAAGGACAGTTAAAGGATTTAGGACCCACCCAATTTAACCCAGGATGACCTCATAAGATTCTTGACTTAATTACATCTGCAAAGACCCTTATTCCAAATAAGGTCACATTCAGGATCTTGGGTTAGAACCTTTTATATCTGTTTAGGAAGGGGGTGTCATTCAGCTCTCTCCAGCCTCCCTGGCTGCCCCCGCTCTTTGGTGCTCCATCTACGACTGTGCCAGTCAACACCGCGTGTCCTTGAGCTGGCACTTAAGAAGAATGTGCTGAACACACTGTTAAGTGACAGCCCTTAACCATCTCATTATCTCTCTTTTCCTTTTTTTCTAAGCTTATTATAGTTTTTTTTTTTCTGTAAAAATAATACATGCTCAACGAGGTAGACCTGGGAATCCTCAAAAATGGCGGTCAGTTAGCAAACTAGTACCCAGGAACCTGAACCTTCCCAGCTGTTTTTGGAGAACGATTTTTACATTTTAAAAGAGTTGTAACAAATAAACAAACAAAATCAAAGCAGAATATGTGGCAGAGACCTTATGGGGCCTGCAGAGTCTAAAATATTTAACTGGCCCTTTATAGGAAAGTTTGCTGATTCCAGCTCCAAAGCCCAAAAAGAAAACCCTGGAAAAAAAAAAAGTGAAATTCATCCTTCCACTCAGCAACAAAGGATCATTCATTTGGTCCATTTATTGAGTTCCTACTGTATGCCTGCTCTTGGATACACAGGGATGGCTGAGGTGGCCTCCACTCCTATCTCTAGATTTGGAACTAGCCTTTTGCACATTTTTCTTACAATGTCATGTTTATGCAGTTCATATATTGTATATGTTACATAAAAATCTTTTGATTTTATTGAATACTGTTGAAAAATACAACATGTAACAGTAACTCCCACTTAGTTAGGATGCATGGGGTGCTGGGCATTGTTCTGAGGACCTCACGTGCACCTTCTCATTAAATGACCACACCAGCTCAGTGAGGTAGGGGTGGATACCATCCCACTTTAACAGGTAGGAAAACTGAGATGCGGAGAAGTTTACCTGCCTCAGGACCTGGAGGTGGAGCCGAGACTCACACCAGGCAGTGTGCCCCTAACCATTGAGAAACACTGCCGCCCTCCTGCAGTGGCCTGTCATATCCCCTTGCTGTGCATACCACATGAACCCATCCTGTTGGGCATCTGTAATGTCCCTAATGCTTTTGCTCCCAAAAGACTGCCTGGGGCAATGCATTTTTATGCAGGGGCAGAGAAGACGGATGTTGGGGCTGTGATTTGCTTCCAGCTGATGCACCTTCTGCCTCTCTGGGGCTTCCTAAACCTGCCTTCTCTGGGGCTTGTCTGAAGCTTCTCTCCCAACCTCACCCCTCACACCTGCTGGCATGCAGTGAGTGGGCACCATTGCTCTAAATCCCATAGGTCACTCTGTTCGGAGACAGGCAGCTTTATTTGAGCCAGTCTGCTTCCAAAAATAGCATCTGAGCTGGAAAAGTTAATAGAACTTTTCCAGCTGTGCAAGCCAGTCTGTGCAAGCCACTCCAGTGTGTGCAAGCCACTCCATCTTAGAAAACCACTTTATAATTATCTGCCATGTGTTATCTTTAAATAAAACACATGGAAATATTTGGGATATATTATTTCACCAAGAGTTGTTAAAAAAAAAAAAAAAAAAAAGCAAAATGAGCAGTATCAGGTTTTTTTGAGTAGAGTTTAGGAATTCCAGTAATTAGTATAGAGATGAAGTCTGCTCGTATTTAAACGCCTATGTGATTCCTTACGCATTTCTCCATTGAGAGGCCCTAGGGAGAGTTGTGAGGGATGTAGACTAAGGCAGGTTGCTTGGGTTTAGATCCTCTCTCTGTCCTTCCAGAAGGCACATGGCTCAGTCTCCCTGGGTCTCGTTTTCCCATCCTTAGAATGGAGATAATAAGGATGCCTGTCCCAGAGGGCTGTTGTGAGAATCACAGAGTCAATGCTTGTATAGAACTTCAGCCACTGCTTGGCACGGTGTCAGCCCTGTGCAGGTGTTTACTAGGATTCATAATTTAATGTCATCTTTAAAGAAGCCTAGGACATAGACCAGTTGGAGAATGTGAAATATTTCCACTTGGAGATGGGAAAACTGAGGCCCAGAGGGAAAGTAGTCACGAACCTGTAACCAGCCACTGGCATTTAGGGTGGTATCTTCTGTCTAGGGCCTCTGTTCTATGCCCAGGTACTGCCCAGCTACTTATGGAAGAGGAGGCTGAGCACCTGTCCTGCCCTGGGCTACCTGAGGCATCCTGACTCCCTCGTGAGTGTCTTAAAGTAAAAGATCTCTTACATGCAAGAATTTTTATATTTTAACCGTCTCTGATGGATTTATTTTTATAAAATACTTTTACAATTTGCTTGTCTTGCTAAATTGAATACAGGGAGTATAATTGAGTACAGTCATAATTTCCGGAGGATGATTTCATGTTTTTGATGGTGCAGCATCACCATTATGTGTAGCAGTTGCTCCAGAACAGCCTGACGAAGGCCTGTGCTGCTCAGACTGGAGTTTAGGGGCCTTTCCCTGAGGTCCATGCCCCCTACTCCCTCCATGGGACGAGTTGCTCTCCTAGGGACTCAGAGCCATAGGATAAACATGCCTTATTTTCCTGAAAAGTCCAATAGAGAGTTGTGGATGAGTGATCATTATTTAATATACCTTCAAAAATGCACATTTGTTGCCACTATTTAAAATATAAAATTTTACATTAAAAAATCCAGATTCCAGTTTCTATTGCAGAGTGGGAAGATCTGGCCGTGTTGCATCCATGTTCCTGCAGAGCCCTTTGGTGGGCTGAGTAGGGGCTGCCCCTGTGGGCAGGGCTTGCTCTCTCACTCCACCCCAGTCCTCACTGCTCCCTAGTGCCTCTCACGTCAGGCCTTCTCACTCATTTCCGTACATGACCTCCCCTGCTTGGCAGGCCTCGGGTGTGCGTCTCCTGCTTTAGGACTTAGTCTTCTCACCTGTGCCACAGGAGTTCAAACTGGTCAGGGGTTGAACGCATTTCTGGAAGGCTCTGAGTTCCCCTTGGGAGAGCAGTGTATGTGGAAGTGGGCACTGGGGTCCTGTCCAAATTCATTTTAGGGAGTGTTTCACTCTGACACAAGTACCTCCTGCATCTTGTAATGATGGGAATACGTTCCGAGAAATACATCATTAGGCGACTTCATCGTGCAAACACCACAGAGCGCACTTACACGAACCTAGATGGCGTAGCCTACTGCACACCTAGGCTATATGGTACAGCCTACTGCTCCTGCATGAGTAATGCACTGTGCTACGACGTTACGATGGCTATGGCATCACTAGGCGATAGGAATTTTTCAGCTGCATTATAATCTTATGGGACCACCGTCATATACGCAGTCCACCATTGACCGAACCTTTGTTATGTAGCACATGACTGTACATCATTGCTTCGTGCCTTATTCTCCAGCAGAAATATAATTCTAAACAAGGACAGAACATTTTATTTTAGGATTTGTGTGTGTGTGTGTGTGTGTGTGTGTGTGTGTGTGTGTGTTTTGCCTTGGCTGTGAGAAGCTAAATGGATTTTACCCCATATTTCATCTCTATTAATTAAAATAAATTGAGGTTTGGGGCTTGTCAAATTCTACGCTGTCAAAAAAGGTCACTTTGATGGATGAACTGACCTAACTGGGCACCAGCGACTCACTCATAGCAGGATGTCCCCCCAGGGCCAGAGTCAGGTCCTGAGGTCCTCATGTCTGTGGGTGGGTGGCACCCTTTGATGTAGGTCAAGTCTGCTGTGAGAACAATTTCTCTGCAATAAAGTGACTCAGAAAGCCTAATCCAATCCTTTTTTTGTAAGATCAGCTTTTTTAAAAAACCCAAGTTTTTATTTGGTGACCAAGGCAAACCGTTCCTATTGAGATGGATCCTGGCAGTGTGGTGGGAGGGCGCACGCAGGTGGCTGCTGCTCTCCTCCACTGGGCTTTGCTGGGAGCGCCTCGAGGCAGGGGCTGTCCTGGGTTGGCAGTTGGACTTCTTTGAGACACCCTCAGTAAAGAATGCTTCTCTTTCCGGCCCAGTTTCTGAACAAATTAAAAAATAAGTAAAAGAAGCTGGAAAGGTACAAAGAGATAGCAATCGCAAATCACCTTCGTGGGCTTTGTGAGTGATTGGAAGTGGAGCTGAGCAGGGGTGTGACTTGGAAATTGGGGAGCTGGTTGACTGAGGACAGAGAATTCAGGTGGTGTAGAATATGCTATGTTGTTTAGCCTGCAGGAGCTGCGGCCTCACCCCTGTGTCACAGCTCCTTCGGCCTTTGGAAGGAAGGGCCTCTGCCCAGCCCAGCCATGGCACAGCCCCACAGCTGGGTCCCTGTGGACTTTTTGGGATAGCTGACAACTGTGACCCTGCGTCCCACACATATACTCCTTCCCTCCTTTGCTCCACCGCCACGCTGCACTGTCCACCGCCTGTGTGGTTTCAGAACTTGGAGCTTGAAGATGTGCTTTCGACGCCTTCCCTCCCCTCCTGAGCACTGGTGAGAATTTGTGAAAGGCCCTGAGCTTCTCTGAGCCTGTTTCTTCCCCTGTAAAGTGGAGGGTGTTTGTTTTCTATTGCAGCGTAACGAACCACCCACGTTGAGCGACTTCAAACAACACCCGCGTGTTAGGAGGCTGGGCGTGGCTTTGCTGGGTCCTCCACTCGAGGCGTCTCACGCTTGCAGGCACAGTCCCAGCTGAGCTGCGTTCTCTGGATCATCTGGTCCTGGTCCAAGCTCATTCAAGCTGTAGGCAGAATTCATTTTCTTGTGGGTGAAGGACCAAGGTCTTCATCTCCTAGAAGCTTCTCTTCTCTGTAGACAGTTTATGTATAGATAGTTTATAGCACGGCTGTTTGCTTCTTCACGGCCAGCAGGAGAGGGTCTCTGTCTCAGAAGGACCCAGTCCCTCTTTGAAGGACACTCACCTGATGAAGTCAGGCCCACCCAGGATGATCTCTCTTCTGATTAAGTCGGAGTCCACTGATTTGGGACCTCAATTACATCATCAAGACACTTTCACCTTTGCCATATAATGGAGTGACTATCCCATTATAATCAAATTTATGCTCACGCTCAGAAGGAGGGAATATACTTGACATATACACCTGGGGGTGGGGGCTGGGAATCTTGGGGCCATCTGCAATCCTGCCTACCCACGGGGAGTTAAGACCAGCTTGCCCCAGGGCATGAGTCTCATTGAGATAAGGGGGTGCGGAAGTGCCAGGAGCTCAGGACAGCTGTGTCTCCTTCATTCCCTACATGGGACCACATCATATGCAGGAATCCAGGAGCCAGTTCTTAGCACCTCTCTTGCTGCTCTTTTTACCCAAAATATCTCAACTTGGCCTGATTGCTGGTACTTTTCTTATCAACTAAGTTGAGAACGGAAAATGATGGAAATAATCTTGTGAGCCTAACAGCACTATCTATTGATGTTTAAGAGATTTCCATTTTTTGCAGGCAGTTTGATATTTGTGGGTCCTTCACCTACAAGGAATATTTGATATTCAAGCAGTTCGATTTGCAGATTTCCACTCTAGTGAATTTTCTGCTTTGAAATAAGATAACGGGAGGACAGGTTGGAGCAGCATTTTTTAGGGCTTAGTAGCCTCATCATTGTCAGCATGGGACTGTGTGTTTGTATGCACGCACACACGTATGTGTTCCATGTGAGTGTGTGTGCCTTTGTGCATCTGTGTGCATATGAGCGGGCATCGTGTGCTACTTGTGTATGTACTGTGTGTGTGCATGCATGTATTTGTCCCTTGTGAATGTGTGTACATGTGCACACACATTGCATGTGTGCATGTGTATCCATATGCACATTGTGTGCACATGTGCACGCATTTTACGCATGCACATGTGTGCGCATGTGTGTGCACATTGTGTGTGTGTGTGCACATGTGCGTCTTCAGCATGTCACGCTCTCACACACTGCCTCTTCTCTCCACAGTCTGCTGCAGAGTGCAACAACCTTCTGCGGACCCTCCACAGCCTGGAGCAGGAGCAGTTGAGGAGGACTCTTGCTTTGCAACAAGAGGAAGACTTTGCCAAGGCTCGCCGGCAGCTGGCTGTTTTCCAGAGAAACGAACTACATAATATCTTTTTTACACAGATAAAAAGTGCTATTTTCAAAGGGGAACTGAAGCCAGAGGCAGCTAAAATGCTGCTGCAAAATTACTCTAGAATACAGGTAATACCTCCAATCAGACTTACTATGACGGAAGAGTAATTTTCTTGAACTGTCTCAGTAAATTTCTCCTCTCCCAAAGTTAAGAGCGAGCCATCTCTCCTTTTGTGCTGCCTACCGGTGAGCTAACTTTCTCTTCCTTCTTCCTCCTGATGTGGGTGAGTTTCTGGTAAGCTGGGCACATGGTGGCTTGGAGCACCAGCCTTGAACTCAGGCTGACCTGGATTTGATTTCCAGTTCCACCACCCATCAGCAACTTAAGCAAGTTACCTAACTTCTCTGAGCCTCACTCTTCTCACCTGTAAAATGGGTGTAATAGAGTATGCTCACTCACAGGAGTGCAATGCAGATTTAATGAGCTGATTCATGGGAAGTTTGTGTTTGGCACAATATATGTTAAATACATAGAGTAGTTTAAAAACAACTATATATGCATATATGTGTGCATGTGTGTAATATGTATTAATGTATATGCACATACACACACCGTGAAATCACTGGCTTGCACGAGTGTACTTGGTTGGCTGTAGAGTTTTCACTGGTGCCGATAGTGTGCTCCAGGTGATGGTAATGGTAATTACAAACAAATTCTTAATTTACTTTTTGGGATTTTGTGTTTTGAGTGGGAATAGAATATTTGAGAAATGCAGATGTTTGTTAGACAGCCTGCCTCTTCCAGTTTATGAGCCAATCTCTGTTTATAAAGCAACAGGGGCACCTCTGGGTGATGCTTGCAGGATGTAGGCATCATTTGGCATCCTCAGGCGCATAAGGGTTAAAGATATAACTTGCTCCCCGGTCCACTGTCGCTTTCATTTCGTAAATGTAAACCCGTGGTTCTTGAGCAGTGTGTTTTTCTGATGGAGCAGTTGCTCTGCTTTTTCAATTTTATCTTTGTGAGAGTCATCCCAGAGGTTGGCCTGCTGGTTAATTTTCCTTTCTGCAGTTCCCTGCGTGCACCGGAAGTGCAGGTTCCAGCCACAGCAGAATGAACTGTGTCCATCCAGGGTGAATCAATCAAGGCATGTGACTGGCTTCCATTACTGCCATTGTCAAAGCCGTGGTGAAAGATGAAACGAGGGGCAGGTGTGCACGTCCATGCCTGTGTGCGGGAGCAGGTGCTCGAAGATGAGACCGTAGGCTCAGCACTCACCTAGCCATGGACAAAGACAGACCAGGGTGGCCCTGCCCATCCCCCGGGGCGATGCAGCCAGGGCCAGATTCCTGCTGCTGGCACAGGTTGAGTGAGTGAGGGCCAAAACAGGGCAGGGCCATCCCAGGAGGAGACGAAGAAATCAATATGGCCCTTTCAAAAAGAGAGGGACATTCTTGGAGGGCACCCAAGACACAAAGTGCACAAGCTGGCCTCTCCATTTCGATCTAGGTTTTTTCCACTGTGACTTCAGTGAGGCAGAGGAAGTTGGAATTCTATCACATGCGTAGTTAGGTATTTGGCTCCATGACATCATTTAGATATTAACAGACTTTGTTGTCATTTCACTCCTCAGATGGGTAACAGCTGGGTCTTAAAGCCAGAGCATTCCGGTTATAAAGAACGCATGTTATCGTAATGTGCTAAAAGAAGTAGCTACCACGGGTGGGAATAGTACTGCGGTTCAAACTTTTTTGTCCAGAGCTATTAGAGTATTGAAGGATGCCAACTCCAAATTTCCTGACTCAATGGCTCACATCAACCAATGCACATGGATCCTGTTCCGTGGAAAATAGAAATATTGCCGCAATATTCCTATTATCTTGATTCTGGTGCCGGGAAAAGCTGGTATAAAGCCACATCTGACTGACCATTCAGCTTTCCACTGTTTGGACAGTGCTGATTCTCCAGTGTGGAGACCTGGAGATGTTACGGCTTTTATATGGAATGGAGAATGTCCACGGTGTCATATGACTCTTGCTTAGCAAAGATCCTTTTGGTAACGCATTGTACAGACAATATTTCCGTAGACAGAGAAAAGACAACAACTGTAGTCCATGGGCTAATACTACTGGTGCTACTGGTCTGATTACGGCTGGTCTAATTACTGTGCTACTGGTTCAAGCTGAATTTTTGGAGGCATCCTCTTGTGGTGTCAGAGCACAGGTCCTGCAATTAGATTGCTGACGTCAAATCCCTGCTCAACCACTTACCGGCTGTGTGAAGTAGACTTAGTTTCCTCATCTGGGAAGTGAGAAATAGTAGTACTTAGGCATGAAATACTCTTCGCTCAGTGCTGTAGGCCCAGAGAGGACACCCAGTGCAAGGTGTCTTATTACTCTCGGTGTCTGGCTGGGTTTTGATCATTTTGCAGACTTAGGGAAATGTCTTGCTGCTCCTTATCCCTGTGCCAGTCTTCTGTCCTTGTGAGTGTGAGAGCTCCTGGGGGTTGGGGCAACGGCTGATTTATCCATGAATTTCAGCACCTGGCCTGGCGCTTGGAGCTCTGGGGAACCCCGCAGGTGGGAGTATGTGCATGGGTGACAGATGAGTGACCAAGTGGGTGAACTTTAGCTTCCTTTCTCAGGGCAGTACATTGCTCTGATAACCCTTTACCCTCTGGGTCTAGAACGCACTTTCAAAGTCCTCATTTCTTGTTCTTGTGTAATTTTCCTATAAGCCTCTTACAGGTAGGGAGGTTGAAGTTGTTAATCCCTGTGCTTCTTTTTCTGCATATTTTCTTCTGAATGGAAAAGTAATAGTTTGAATGTTTTGCATGTTTAGAAAGATGTTTTCCTGAATTTTCATTAGGCATATTGTCTCAATTTTTTTTAAAACAGGAGGATGTAGAAGAATTAATGGACTTTTTCCAGGCTAGCAAAAGGTATCATCTAAGTAAAAGATTTGGCCACAGGGAGTACCTGGTCCAGAACCTACAGTCGTCAGAGACACGTGGGCAAAGCCTCCTGAGCACAGCCGCGGCGCAGCTGACGCACCTCATCCAGAAGCATGAGAGGTAAGACCGGACCTGGCCCTGCGATGCCCACGAACCAGGGGCCCAAGCATTGCTCACTGGAGACCATCTACTTCTGTTCATCCATCCTCTGCACTGGTGGCTTCTTACTTATTTCTGAAGAAGAATTCTCTAGTTGTAAAAATCCTTTGCATTGTAGAATTTTAAAAGCATACCCGACGGTTGAGACAATAGTATATAATGAGCGCCTTGTGCCCATGATTCAGCTTCAGCAGGAGTTAACTTGTGGACCAGTTTGACAGAGCCGCACATCCCACTCTGGATTATGTTGAAACAAATCCCCAACATTTTCTGGAGAAATCAATGATGGGGACACATGACCCTGTCACTTCTCTTTGGGCTCTACATTCACCTTTGGCATTAAGCATAAATACAGAGATGCTTGTCTTGGCTTCCGAATGTTTTTTCTCAGCAGCGCCCGGGGTACCGTGCAGTCGGGTAGGTAGTGGTGGTGCAGGGTTCTCCTAAGTGCAGTCCTCGCCTCTCTGTGGTCCTCCTTTTCAGCCGTTCTCTGAGACGCCTTAATCCTAAACAGTGAAAGTTATTCTGTTTAGGTTGCAAGGAGCTCTGGGACATGACTATAAAGTTGGCTTTCTTACAACAATCCGTAGCTTTACGAATTGGTTCTGTGACTTAGGTAATTTTATTAGGACTTTGCAGCTCTCCTGCTCTGTTTAATGAGAATTCTGTAAGGTGCAAATTACGCGAGCGCTCCCCACCTAAGTATTGTAATGAATTTATCAGCACAGTTTTCTTGACATTCCTGATTAATTTGCACTCAAGCAAAAGAAACAGTCCTTGCCTTGACTTGAAGGACCCCATGGCTGGTAGTACTACTGTGAGCACTTACCAGGGAAGGATGCCTTACTTTTTACTTTTAAACTCTATCTTAAAAGGCCGGCACAGACTTATATTTCTAAAGCATGAGTCTACTATTTATTCCTTTACCTATGCATTCCTTCAAGAAGCCCTCCATGGAGGGTCTAACTTGTGCTAAACTGGGGACCCAACCCAGGAATGCAGACAGACCAGGAATAATAGTGGTGATGTTGGTAGCAGGGTGTACTAGTGAGGGTTCTCGAGAGACACAGAACCAATAAGATATATATAAGCAGATTTATTATAGGAATTGGTTCATGAGATTATGGAGGCTGAGAAATCCCACTACCTGCCATCTGCGAGCTGGAGACCCAGGAGAGTGGTTGGTGTGATTCAGTCCAAGTGTGAAGGCCTGAGGACCAGGGGAGCCGACGGTGTAAATGCCATCCTTAGTGCAGGAGAAGATGAGATGAGATGTGCCACTTAAGCTGTGAGGCAGAAAAGAAGGGGCACAGTCCTCCTTCCTCTGCCTTCTTGTTCTGTTCAGGGCCTTGCCATTTTGGATGATACCCACCCACATTAGGGAGGGCCACCAGCTTTGCTGAGTCCACCGGTTCAAGTGCTGGTCTATTTGGAAACAACATAAACACCATCACAGACACAGAAATAATGTTTAATCTGGGCCATTCAGGTTGACACATAAAATTAATTACCTCTTTGACTTTATCCTCTATTCCTGACACCGGAAACTCCTAATCCACCATCTCCTCTTGGAAAACTCTGTCTGGACCACAGTGATCCCCTCAAATGTTACATTGTCTTGCCAATTTCTGCCCTAACAGGTGATTTCCCTCCTGGTGTTGAGTTTTCTCTGCCTGTCTCTAATGACACTGACCTTACTCCGCTAGTATTACAGTAATGTCTTTGCCACACATTCTCCTGCTTCTGCTTGAGGGTAAAGATTTTTCTGATTTAAACCTAACTAATATGGAGATAAATGTTCATCCACAACATTCAGCCTAAAGGTGAGCTTAGAGAGTGCAGTAGCTGAATTTTGTCTTTTCCATCCAGAGCAGGGTACTTGGATGAAGAACAAGTGGAAATGCTATTGGAGCGGGTTCAGACAGAAGTCTTTGCTACAAAACAGAAGCTGGACAATGACTTAAAGCAGGAAAAGAAAAAGCTCCACCAAAAATTAATAATTAAGAGAAGACGAGAGTTGCTGCAAAAGGTATACAAGACATTATGCTATTGTTATAACCTGAGCGAGAATCACACCAAGGACGACTCCAGCCTGAAAAGTTTAAGAGTTTATTTTCAGCAGCCGGGACTGCATCAGCCAATTGAAGATGCAGCCCTGAAAAACGGTTTACTTTCGGTTTTTAAAAGCAGATACCGTTCCAGCCAATGCAAGCAAGCCAGCAGTCCATAAGCTAATTCTGCGGTTAGCACAGCTCCCCTCCTCCCGCCCTTTTCCCGCCCAAGCAGCCTAAGCAGCAGGTTTACACAAAATGGAGGTTTACGTAAAATGGTAGTACTGTTGCTTGTAACATTCTCCACTGGTTTTTATTATATAACCGAATCTTTGGTTAGGGTAGGATATCTGGGACGTCTTCCTCTGCTAACTGGTCATAATGAGACCTTAATACCAAAAGCTTTACCGAAGCAATTCGGTCTTGTATGAACTTGGTTAAACAGTTAATAACACAGGGGGCTATCATAAGCAAAATTATTAAAGCAAGGATAGGAGCTAATAAGGGGTATAACCACCCTTTGAGAGAAAGGAAGGGCCACGTTTCTTGATTTAAGGCCTCTTGTCTTTTTCTCAGTTGTTCTTGTAAATCTTTAATTTTGTTTTTTACTACTCCAGACTGATTTACATAAAAGCAACATTCTTCTTGGAGGAAGAAGCACAGGCCTCCCTGTTCGGCCGTTAGGAGGTCTAAACCCCGTCTATTCTGAAGTCCTACATTAGCCAATGAATCCATTTGGGAATGTAGGAGCAGGATGGACTCTCCCACTCGGGTGAAGTCTTGAATCATTTGTTGAGTTAAGTCTCTATATACAGTCAGTGAGGTGGCTATTCCTCCTGCTCCCGTGGCCGTCCCTGAGGCGGCACCGAGAACTGCCAATGTTGGTACGAGTGGGATGGCTCGTTTGGGCCTTGCAGATGCTTGTCCAATAAGGGGAATGGGCACCTTTGTGTCTCCTGGTATAATGTCTATATTAGGGAAAAGGAGTGCGAGGGTGCAGATTCCTGTCCAATTTGCTGGTAAACATTTATAAATTTGATTACCACATATTATGGAAGCATTTATAGCGGGGCACCTTTGGCCTTTGGCCTTTGGCCTGAGTGTAATTAGCACATTTGCCTACTGGGACCTGTCCCACCTTAGTAGTGCCCGTGGAAGAGTTCCAACACATTTCTGCTGGGAAAAATAAAGATACCCCTGTAAGGACAGATATCGTGGCAGCATTTGGGGGTGCTGTGAAGTTCCATGAGCTGTCAGAGGTGTTGACTAAGGGGGCAGCAATTATACGGTTAAACTCTTGGCAGAGATACATCCAGCAGCCCCGGGGGTAAGCACTGTGACTTTAGGCTTGAAATGAGCTGTTGAGCAAGTTTAGAACAAGGTTTTCTGTGTCTATGTTTTTAAGGTTGGAGGAAAGGTTCAGTGGTTTGTAAACTGGGGTCTGGGGTTGGAGGGCATGATAAACCCACTGCTGAGTTTGTTTTTTGCGGGCCTGATCTTGTATCCCTCTCCCATCTGACATTCCACAGTGGGTCATTTGGTCTAAGCAGAACTGTTTACCTACGTCCACTGAAGTCCATGGGCAATTAACCCCGCCCGTGGGCCTTTTTGTAATAACCTCCCAGAACTTTTGTCCTGACGCCTGTTTTGACTGACATAAGCTAATTCCTTGGCTATTATAATATTGGACCTGAGCATATGTATATGAGCAGAAAACGGAAGATGAGGCCCCTCCTCCCCCCAGTTGGAGACACATTTACATTTACAAGGTTGCAGCGAGTCAGCCGGTGGGTTTGACAGAAAGGCCAGCAAAATGAGCGAGCTGAACACAAATTTGGGAATCATGGGTTGGGGGACTTAGTGAGTCTTATCTTTAGAGCGTTGTCCGATGTCTGGACTGTCCAAGTGTCCGTTGCTGGGTCAGGTTGAGCCTCGGCGGGCACCGGTTTGACGTGGGTCCGGTGTGTCCAGGAGCTTTTTCCTGTTACCTTTAGGGTGGATGGTGTGGTTAGGATCACTCGGTGTGGACCTGTCCATCGGGCCTCAAGAGTACTGGCGGGGATCTTTTTGACGTATACTAGATCTCCAGGCTTGAAAGGGTGTAGTTCTGAGAGACTGGCATCCTGCTTAGAGGAGAGTTATTAGATAATTGGAACTTATTTCTGAGGTCAGAAGATATTTGGTGGATCTGTTGTACCTGCCAAAGGAAATCCTGTTCGTCAAGCCCTGTTAGGTCTGGTGGCAGGGGTTTTTTAGGTAAAATTGGGGGTGGTCTTCCAAACAGGATTTCATAGGGTGTACATTTAAACCGGTAAGGGGTATTTCTTACCCTTATGAGGGCAAAGGGAAGGAGTTCTACCCAGTTTTCGCCAGTTTCTAGCTGGAGTTTAGTTAAGGTTTCTTTGAGAGTTCTGTTCATCCGTTCTACCTGTCCTGAACTTTGGGGCCTATAGGCACAATGTAGCTTCCAAGAAACATTTAGGGCTTGGGAGATGAGTTGGGTGATTTTAGCTGTGAAAGCCGGGCCATTGTCGGACCCAATTGACAGGGGCAAGCCAAATCGTGGGATAATCTCTTGGAGTTTTTTTACTACTATGTGGGCAGTTTCAGCCTTAGTAGGAAATGCCTCGACCCAACCAGAGTAAGTATCTATGAATACAAGTAAATACCTGTATCCATATTTTCCAGGTTTAATTTCAGTAAAATCTGTTTCCCAGTGTTCTCCTGGACTCTGTCCCCCGTACCGGATTCTGACAACCTCTTTGTCCATCTTTTTTGTATTTACCTGGATGCATATGGGGCAATGTGGCACCACGGAGTTGACTATCTCTTTCATTTTATGGAATTTGTATCCAGTCTGGAGTAATTCTAGTAATTTAGTTGCTCCAAGATGAGTGGCCTGATGTAGCTGGGAAGTAACCTGAAACCCCACAGACTTTGGTAAAACGGCTTTCCCATTGGTTGAGCCAGCACCCATTTGGGTTTACATCGGCTCCCAGTTTTTGGGCCTCTTCAAGATCAGACAGGGAGTAGTTAGGTTGTCTTGGCAGCTGGGGTTCCAGTAAAAGTACAAGAGTGGGGGCAAATGTCCCCACTGGTTTTAGGGCAATTTCTTTGGCTGTATGATCAGCAGAATTGTGGCCTCTGGCTTCGAGGGATTGACCCTTTTGGTGGGCTTCGCAGTGTATGACGGCTGGCTGTTTGGGGAGCCATATAGCCTCTAACAGGGCTAAGATTTCTGCTTGATTTTGATAGTATTTCCCCCAGAAGTTATTAGCCCCCTTTCTCTGTATATGACCCCATGTACATGGACAGTGGCAAAGGCATATCGGCTGTCGGTGTAAATGTTGACGACCTTACCCTTCCCGGCTCGGAGTGCCTCAGTTAGAGCTATCAACTCCGCCTGTCGGTCCGAAGTTCCCACCTCCAGGGACTGGGCCCATATTACCTTATAGGTGGTGACTACTGCCGCTCCTGCATAGTGTTGTCCTTCAAGTATAAAACTGCTGCTGTCAGTGAAGAGTGTCAGGTCACCATCTTCGCAGGGAGTGTCCCTGAGATCCAGCCAGGTTCCATGAAGGCTGGACAGTATTTCTTCACAATCACGGGGGGGGGGGGGGCAGTTCAGGGGGGGGGGGGGGGGGGGGGGGGGGGGGGGG
>NW_007726345.1:187741-299523 GCF_000696425.1 Galeopterus variegatus | reverse complement strand
GGGGGGGGGGGGGGGGGGGCAGTTCAGGGTCTGAGTCGGGCAGGAGGGTAGTGGGGTTCAGGGCCATGGTGGGAGTGAATGTTATTCGCTGGGGGTCTAGCAATTGTGCTTGGTAATGAGTTAATTGGGCATCGGAGATCCATTTGCCAGGAGGGGACTTGAGTAATGTCTCTACTCCGTGCAGGGTGATTATTGATAAATCTTGTCCTAAGGTTAGCTTTTGGGCTTCCTTGGCTAGGGTGGCAGTTGCTGCTATGGCTCGCAAACAGTTTGGCCACCCAGCTGCTACGGGGTCCAGTTTCTTAGATAGGTATGCTATGGGCCATTTCCAGGGCCCCAAGGTTTGGGTTACTACTCCTTTAGCCATGCCAGATTTTTCTGAGATGAATAATTGGAATGGCTTTTCTAAATTTGGGAGAGGTAGGGCTGGGGCCTGTATTAGTTTTTCCTTTAAGTGGGCAAAGGCCTTATCTTACCTGTCTGTCCAGGTTATTTGTTCTCCCATTCCTTTAGTAGATTCATAAAGAGGCTGGGCAATCTCAGCAAAACCCGGAATCCATAATCTGCAATACCCTGCTGCTCCCAGGAATTCAGGAACCTGATGTTTTGAGGAAGGGCGAGGGATTTGGGTAATAGCCTTTACTCTATTGCCTGATAACTTTCGTTGGCCTCCGGATAGTATGTAACCCAGACAGCTGATGGCTGGGCTGCATAATTGGGTCTTTTTAGCAGAGACCCAGTATCCTAGGATTTGTAAAGTCTTCAGCAGGTCTTTAGTGGCTTGGATACAGTCGAGTAGTTTTAGCAGCCAACAGAATGTCATCTACATATTGGAGCATTAATACTTGGGGCTTCCATCTTACCTTGAAGTCGTGGAGATCTTGGCTCAAGGCTTCATCAGAGAATTTTTAAATCCTTGGGGAAGTCTAGTCCAGGTTAGTTGTCCTGAGAAATGTCCCTCTGGATCAGTCCATTCAAAGGCAAAAATGGGTTGACTGGCCTCTGATAAAGGAATACTGAAGAAGGCATCTTTTAGGTCAATTACAGAGTATATTTGGTGGTCAGGTGGTAATTGGCTTAATAAGGTGTATGGGTTGGGGACAGTGGCATGAACAGTCTCTACCCACTTGTTGACCTCTCGTGAGTCCTGAACCAGGTGGTAATCTTGTGTCCCTGGCTTTTGCACAGGTAGCAGAGGAGGGTTCCAACTGGATTTGCAAGGGATTAAAATTCCTTCTTGTATTAATTTATTTATGTGGGGGGCTATGCCTAAAAGTGCCTTTCAGTTGAGAGGATATTGTTTGATTCTGACGGGCGTTGCAGAACTAAGTAGTTGTACCACCACAGGCGGCTGATGTTTAGCCATACCTGCGGGGTTGGTTTCAGCCCACACTCCAGGAATTTCAATTATTAGGGTCTTTAAAAGTTCAGTGTTGTTACCTGAGGGCTCTGACATCTCCTGTGTTGGGGGAAGCAGTTGGTATTCTTCCCCCAGTGGGACAGAGGTGTGTGTTACGAGTATGGGTGTGGACCTCCCGCCTAGCGTCAGACTAGCCACCTCAGGAGAAAACGTGATAGTTGATCCCAGTTTGTGTAGCAGGTCCCGCCCTAATAGGGGGTAGGGGCAGTCTGGCATCATTAAAAACGTGTGGGTATCAGTGCCTCTACCCAAGTCTGTCAGGTGGGCTGTGGTCCAAGGGCAGAGACGGGTCTCCCCTGTTGTTCCCTGTACAGGGATGGCTGGCTTTGAGCTTGTCCGCATTGGCTTCTTCAGGACTGAGTATGTGGCTCCTGTATCCACTAGGAAGGAAACAGGTTGGCCCCCCACTTGTAAAGTTACCATTGGCTCCCGGGGCCTTTATCTTTGGAGCCATGGGCCCGCCAGCCTCTTGACCTAATTGTAAAACGGCCTTCTGTTTGTCCTGTTGTCCTTCCCCTCGATGGTGTTGGGGAGCCCCTCCCCTTGGGCATTCATTTTTGCAGTGTCCCTTTTCCTTACAATAGGCACATTGGTCCTTGTCTAAGGGCCAACATCCTTGGGTTGACACTCCTGGTTTGCGAGGTAAGCCAGGTCCGTTGCCAGAGGCAGCCAGAAGAACCTTAGTTAATCTTTTGACTTGTTTTTCTTCTGGTGGGTCTCGATTGTTATAAACTTGCTGGGCAATTTCTATCAATTCAGAAAGTACCTTTCCCTCAAACCCATCTAAGCTTTTGTAATTTACGTTTTATGTCTGGGTCCTACTGGGTCACAAAGGCCAAATTAACCGCTCACCTGTTTTCAGGTGCCTTGGGGTCTATAGGTGTATATGTCCTGTACACCTCTAGGAGGCGTTCCAGGAAGGCACTAGGGTATTCATCTGCCCGTTGCACAGTCTCGGTTACCTTAGATAAATTAGTGGGCTTGCGGGCCGTGGCACGGACACCCCTCAGAAGAACCTGGTGGTACCGGTCTAGAGACTCCTTACCTCTATCGGTATTGGGGTCCCAATCAGGATGCATTAAGGGAAGAAGGACAGCCATCTGCTGGGGATCATCGGTGGGTAGCCCATTTGGGCCCAGGATTGAGCGTTGGGCTTCCTGCTGAATTCGTTCATGTTCTTCCGAAGTGAAGAGAGTTTGTAAAAGCTGCTGACAATCATCCCAGGGAGGCTGATGGGTGTAACAGACAGATTCTAAAAGCGAAATGAGCCCCTGTGGCAGAGAAAGAGGGGTTCTGTTTTTTCCAATTATGCAGATCACTCGTCGTGAATGGCACATAAACCATAAAGGGACCCTGTGGGAGGGTGCCTGCCAAAGGGGAAAAAGAGAGGCAGGCTGAGGACTGGTAGGTGCAGAGGGTGAAGAGGCGGAGGGAGAGGACTCAGGCAAGTCTGGGGAGTAAAGCGTTCCAGACCGGGTGTGTGGGGGGACAGAGGAGTTCAGAGACACAGGGTGAAGGGTCAGGATTGGTAGGATAGGGTGGGGGGTCGAAGACGTCCAGACTGTCAGGAGTGGCTGGAAGTATGTGAGATCCGGGGCCAGGCTTCGGGGGCATTGATCCCCTTGAGCAGGCCAGGAGGATTGTACGGTGCCCATGAGGATTCTTAATCTCCTTTGACGTTCCTGTAAAACAGCCTTTCAACCATTTAGGGGGGTCAGTAAGGACGTCGATCCAGACCTGTATGTAGGGGATTTGATCGGGGTGTCCGGGTTTACCAAAAATGGCTCTTCGGACAGCCAGAGTGGTCGGAAGGTCAAGAGTGCCGGCAGAGGGCCAGCCGACATTGAAGGCCGGCCACTCTAACTCACTAAATTTTTTGAGATTACAATTATCTGGACAGCACCCATAATCAAGCCCCCATTGTTCTATATCAGAAAAGTTTTTCAGAAAACAGTCAAGAACCAAGGAACAGGTTGATGTTGTCTGTCCCATGTTGCCCTGTAAAGCAGATTTTGGCCAACAAGCAGACAAACGACAAATAACAGCTAATAAAACGGTCATAAGGACATACATAACAAAGACAAACAGAAAGGTTCCTACAACAACCCGATCTGGCCAACAGGGAGGCCAGTCAGAGGACCTCTGTGACGTCTCGCAGAGTCCAGGGGCCAGTGTAAACAGCTGCGTCCAGCCTGACCACTAACTCCCATTACTTGGGTTGACCCACCTGATTCCTGAAGTGGCAGATCGAACCCGCTGGCGATGAGTGGGGCCGAGGAACGTCTCTCGGGAGGTCCCCTTTGTTTACCGCTGGCAGTCGATGCACTGTGCTGAAGCTCCTCGGCTAGAGTCCAGGGGTAGATCTCGCTGGGGCCTCCAAAATGTTATAACCCAAGCGAGAATCACACCAAGGACGACTCCAGCCTGAGAAGTTTAAGAGTTTATTTTCGGCAGCCGGGACTGCATCAGCCAATTGAAGATGCAGCCCCGAAAAATGGTTTACTTTCAATTTTTAAGCTTTGCAAGGCACAAACAGCCGATCGGCAGATCCCATTCCAGCCAATGCAAGCAAGCCAGCAGTACATAAGCTAATTCTGCGGTTAGCACAGCTCCCCTCCTCCCGCCCTTTTCCTACCCAAGCAGCCTAAGCGGCAGGTTTACCCAAAATAGAGGTTTATATAAAATGGTGGTACTGTTGCTGGTAACACTATTTTCTCTTTAATTAATCATTTCTGGACACCCACCGAGTACCAGGTACTAAGCCAGGCATTGCCTTCAGATAGCTAGGATGGGCAGGGTGACTGGGCAAGCGAGATGTGGCATCTACAGTTGACTGGTAGTGACTAATTAGAAGGCTGCATTGAGAAGGTAGCTAGCCAGCCTCAGCACAACAGAGGGACGTGGTATTGAGTATTTATTTAACACTGTATTGCATGTATTATATAAGATAACTTGTTTAATCTTTACATTAACCCTATGAGAGAGAAACTACTGTTTTCTCCATTATTTTTTTTTTATGAAGATACTAAAGATTAGAGAACTCTAATAATGTGGTCAAGGTTAAATATCTAGTAAGTGGCACAGATGGCATTAAGCCTGGGCCTGTCTGCCTTTGGGCCTAAGCCTTATCCTTGAAACCAACCTGCTCAGCTATCTGTCTGCCCTGAGAGAGGAGAGACCAACACATAGATGCATAATGCATCACAACAGGCTCACCTCGCGTTGTGTGCATGCATTCGAGTAGTGCAGAGGAGGGTACGACTCTTTCTGCTGGGGAAGGCTTTACAGAGCAGGTGCAGCGTGCACTGAGTCCTGGAGGATAAAGATGCGTTTGATGTGTATAAGGCCGGGAAGGACATTGCAGGCAGTTAGGAGGCATCTTGTTTCAAGGCAAAGCACTAAGGCGAGAGAGTGCTGCTGTGTGTGGGAACTCTAAGAACACGATGAGGCTGGAATGTGCAGCGGGAGGAGGGCGGCGGCTGCAAGAGACCTGTCCGGGAAGCAGCGCCAAGGCAACGAGGGCCTGGGAGGCCAGGCTGAGGGCATGGGGAGCATAGAAGGGTTTTCAGGAGGAGAAAGAGAAGTTGGATTTGGTATTGAGGAAGCTCTTGTGAGCACCTGTGGGAAGGACACGAAACCCATGGGGGGTCTAGCACTTGGCCAGGTGAGTGCTGACACCACGCCCTGAGCTCGGGGAGTCAGGAGATGCCGAGGATGTATGGGGCACACGGACGCCATCTAGGTACTTGGCTGGTACCATTCAACCTGATTGAATAGACTGTTTGGTACCATTCAGGAGGGAGGGGAGAGACGTAGAGTAACTTTTAAGTTTGGTCAATAGGAACTCTACTTATTATGGCCAAGTTTTGGGCCCAATAGAAAGCTGTGATTCTGACCCTGATCGTTGAAGTCTGTCCCACCCTTGAGCATCACCATATTCCTCTCTGAGTCACTGGTTAAGGGATCAAAACAATGGGGCCCAGGACGCCATTACACTGATGGTCTGGCCCGATGCAAGGTCAGCATCTAGAAGGGTGGATGGACTCCAGATCTTATGAGAGATGCTGGCAGTCTTCTGTGAATATTATTTCTTGCAGCTACTTTTGATCACTCTTATGAGTGGCCCAGGATGAGGAATGTACTCCATGAAGGCAAAAGTTTATGTTCTATCTCCAGTGCTGAGGGCACTGCCTGACACATAGTAGGTGCTCAATAAATGTTTGTGGAATGAACAAAGTGACATTCTCTGGTCACCAGGACCTGTGAATGAAAGGAAGACCATCTCATGTTCTCACAAAATAGAACCGAGTCTATCTGAGGACCCACTGTTATAAATGACACTAGGAGGGATATTTACACCTACTGCTCTTTCTCTCTGGAATGTTCTTTCCCCATTTTTTACCCAGATTAAGATAAGTCCTCATCTCTCAGGTCTCACTTAGATCTTTTTTCTTAAAAGGCCTTTGCTGGTCTCCTCATTTAAGTTGACTCTCAATGATCTCAGTATTGTTTTTCCTTACAATATCAGATTTTCAGATACTATTTGCCTGGATATAAGTGATAATTATAGCAGGCATTTATTGATGTGAACTCCACACCAGGCACTTTTCTAAGAGCCGTACAGGTATTAAGCAACTCATATAATCCTCATAACTACTCTGTGAGGTAGGTCCTATTATAATCCCCGTTATACAGATTAGGAAATAGAGGCACAGAGAAGGTAAGACACTTGCTTTGGGTCCCTCAGCTTGTGAATAGAGGAGCCCGGATTGAAACTCGTGTGGTCTCTCTGGGCTTTACCTACTCAATAAATGCGTGTTCAATGAATGTTGAACGCATGAAGTTTTCACTACATTTTATTTTATTCTCTTAAGGATAATTTTCAAAGCATGATATTTATTGTTGGGGAAAGACTGTAAACCTTCTGTACCTCCTGCAACAAACTTCCAGAGTGTTTTCCCAAAGGGCTGTACCCCCCAAGCCCCTCCCCCCTTTAACTTTTCTTTCTAAAATTCCTGCCAGCACAAGGAGCAGCGAAAAGAGCAAATGTCCATTGGCGAAGCCTTCCGAGCCGCTGAAGACATTGGGCAGTACCTGTGCCAGTGGCGGAGCATGATGGGAGAGCACAGCACCGCCCTGGAGGAGCTGCAGGAGTGTCTGGATCAGGCGGCCCTGGACGACTTCAGGGCCCTGACCCTCTCGCTGTCCGAGAAAGCCACTGAGGAGCTGCGGCGCCTCCAGAACTCAGCCATGACCCAGGAGCTGCTCAAGCGCAGCGTGCCCTGGCTCTTCCTGCAGCAGATCCTGGAGGAGCACAGCCAGGAGATGGTTGCCCGAACGGAAAAGCTGGAGGGCGAGCAGCGGGACAGGGACCAGGAGGGCGTCCAGAGCGTGAGGCAGAGGCTGAAGGATGACGCGCTGGAGGCCTCGATGGAGGAGCAGGTGGAGCTGAGACACTGGGAGCGCTTGGTCTTCATGTGAGTGTCCCCGCCTGTCCTGATCACCTCTTCTCCATCCCACTGGTGAGGGAGGGATTCCCACCCTGCGGTTAAGGGTATGGCCGAGCTTGTGACACCCAGCACTGATCGCGGTGTGGAGATCAACAGCAGCTTATTCTTTATAAAAATTCACAGCCCAGGGGAGGAGGATCCCACATGCCACGCAGGGCCACGCAGGGAAAGGAAGACTGTCTCATGTTCTCACAAAATAGAGCTGAGACTGTCTGAGGACCCACTGTTATAAGTGACACCAGGAGGGACATTTACCAGAGCTGTGGGAGGCAGGCTTTGTAGTAGTAAGAGGGTCGAGTGGCCCCTGGTTCCCACAGGAGAATGAGATTGGCTCGTTAGAATAACCCCACAGGCTGGCGGGGAGCTGAAACCTGCTACTCAGGGGTAAGCGGGAACTGCACCTATCCTCTTGATAAGAAGTGTCTGGCAAGGGGACCTCACCCGTGGGAGCCGAGTGGAGAGGGGAGCTTGTGGTCAGGCCATTCCAGGCTCTCCTGGTTGCACCAGATGTCAAGGTAGCACATGATATTAGGCCTTGGTTTTAGTTCTTACACCACACTTAATTGTCATTTCACCTGGCCCTTTTATTTACTGGCTCATTAATTGGGCTATTTAATTTTATTCTTAATTCGAGAACCATGTAATGACTTTCACTTCTGAACAAGATGTAGTAGACCACAGCTGACCAAGCCTCCTGCTTCAATAACTAGAAAATCATAGATAAATTGCACAGATAATGTTTTTTACAGATGTGGAGAGCTGTGGGAGCAATGAGGACTTGCTGGAGGCAGATTCCAGAGGGGCCAGTGTCCAGCAGTCCTTTATTTCCCGGCAACATTTCCCAGTTCCTGTGCCAACTGGGACTTGGCTCCCAAGAAGGGAGCCTTTAGTGGGGTAGTAGAGACCAATGGAGCTTTTGGTGGTTGGTTGGGGCTGGCACATCAGACTGGAAACTGGAGGAGACCCAAATGTGGCCAGTGTGGAATGAGATGTGGGCAATGTAGACCAAAAGACCTGGGTTTAAATCCCAGCACCATCGCCTATTGTTTGAGTGTGGGCACGTTACCTACCTTTTCTGGGCCTCGTCTCTCTTGCCTGTAAAATGATGACCACAACACTGAATCATCTAGGATGCTTCCAGCAGCACATGATATGTACTATCGAGCGATTTAAAATGTGAAGGCTATGCCTGTGTGACAGCCTGGGCTCTTCTCAGATGCTGTGATGCGCCTGGGTGGTAGTGCATCTGTCTGCAATGCCCACCTTCCCCTGGTGGAAGTTCCCTCCTAGGATCTTGCTGCCTCCAAGATGCAGGCCCCTCATAACACAGTTCTTGTTCTGGGGACTGACTTTGCTACCAGGAGAACAGGTCCCGGGTGTTTGCAGAAAGTGATATTATCTTGGTTTGCAGTAAGCAGCCTCTGGCTCTTTCCCGTCTCTCTCTTTTGTGATTCTGGCCTCATTTATTTTCCAGTCTTTGTTAGTTTTTGCTTTCTTGACAAGAAAAACAAGATGCTGTCTTCCCCAAGCCTGTAAAAATCAGATCATCAAATGCCATTTCTTATTCCCAACAGTGTGTATTCAGCTCAGACTACAATCCACCAGACCCTCTTTATACATTCACACCAGCTCTGGACTGTTCACAGTGCCGTTCTCCGTAGAATTAGACTTGCCATGCATGTCACCAGGTGGTCGTTTTCTTCAACTTCATTTGGATCCATTTTTCAGGGAATACTACTAAAGCCACCATTGATTTAGCTGTTCACCAGGAAAGGAGATCTCACTTAGCTATCAGAAAACTTTTCGTGATTCTTCTAAAGGTTAAAAAGGGTCAACTCAAAATGCACGCAATGTGAATCTGCTTATAGACTTAGCTTATTTAAGATCCTACAGGGGTGCAGCCTTCATTCTGAGGCATTACATAAAAACAACTTTGCACTATAGTTTTGTAAGCTTCCCGATTACAAGTGACATACAGTCACTGTAAACCTGGTTTCCTAAAGTAGGAATTAATGAGGAAGAATATTTTTGCCAGGGAAAGTGTGTCTTTGAGACTTCTTTCCTGAGTTCCTGCCTTGATTTTAATCTCCTTCAGGGCAAAGGTCCTGCCTCCTCTCTTTCTGTATTCTCTTGGTGCCCACGTGGTGGAAGAGGAAGACATGACCACTAGGGCAAGAATAACTACCTGGGTCCATTTCAGAGCTGCTTTCCCCTTGGATTGCACTCAGCCAGCCAGCAGCAAGGCAAAGGCTCTGCACGAGAGGGTGCGAGTTCCCGGAGGTGCTTTATACATCCGTGATCTCCGTGGGCTGAGGAACCCAAAGCAGGTGTCATGCAACCTGGGCTCAGGACCTTGAGACTGTTTGGGGCCGAGGACCCGCATCATCCCTGAAGGCTCTGTTCTATTTCCACGAGAGAACTTTCTAGCTGAGCCACAGTCCCATGTTCCCACATTGAGATGTGGGTGGGGTAAGCCTGGCACTGGCCTCCCATGGTTGGGATTCTGCAGATATTTCTGATTTTTAAATCATCCACAAAGAATATTTTATGCAGCCAGTGTTGACAGAGCATTGCCAGAATAAATAGACAAATCTGTGATTGTCTGCAGAGAATATTCGTTGTGTGAATGAACGGGCACACGTTGCACAAAGTAGGAAGAGCAAGGGGCTCTGCTGGAATTGCTCTCTCCTGGGTAAGGGAGGAGATGCTGTCCAGAAGTCCCCAGCACACTGCTCCTTTTACCTCATTGGCCAGAACTGGGTCCTGCATGGCTGGGCGAGTGAGCCTGTGGCCATTCTCCCCTTTAGAGGGGTTGTGGGACTTGCCAGAAAGAGGAGGGACCGTTCCTCAATGTCCTCATCTGCAAACTGAGGACAAAGTTGCTGTAAGGATTAGAGATGATGTACGTTAATGTATTTGTTTCCTAGGGACACTGTAACAGAGTACCACAAAGTTGGTGGCTTAAAACAATGGAAATTTATTTTCTCACATTTCTGGAGGCTGGCAGTCCAAAATCAAGGTGTTGGCAGGACCTTGCTCCCTCAGAAGGTTCTAGAAAGAATCCGTTCCTTGCCTCCCTCCCAGATACTGTGTTGCCGCCAATCCCTGGCATTTGCAGGCTTGCAGATGTGTGATTCCAGCCTCTGCTTCCATCGTCACACGGCCTCCATCCAGTGTGTGTCTCTTCTCCTCCTCTTGTAAGGACACCAGGGTCCACTCTACTCCAGTATGACCTCACCTTATTTACCTCTTAATTACATCTGCAAAGACCCTATTTCCAAATAAAATAACATTCACAGGTACCAGGGGTTAGGACTGGGGGACACAATTTAACCCATAACAGTAAATAAGTCAGCATGGTTTCCACCATGGAATAAGTTTTCACTAAATGATAGCTGTCAGTCACCATCCTTTAAGACCCAGAACAAGGGACCCCCTTTCCCTGACCCCCGGAGCTGGGCTGGGCATCTCTCCTCTGCGCCACTGGTCCCCCCTTACAGTCTCCTGCTGCCCAGGCTCAGAGGACAGTGCTGTGTTTTTGTGTCTGTTTCTAGAGCAAGACCAGGTTATCTTCAAGGTCATACGTGCTAGGAGAAGGCCTGTTGTGTCCTCAAAGACTCATTCAATTCTCATTTCTCAGCTCCAACACGATGCTGTGTGCAGCACAGCCCATAAAAGGTGCTCAGCAAATACTTGTGGAATGAAGGCTTGACTAAGGACATGATGCTCTTCTCTCCAGATGTGGGTGTGACTAATGAACTTTGACTTTCCAGCCTCCCCACCGCAGCCCAGCCCCATCTTCCCCTAAGAACGTGTGGCTCTCTTTCCTCCCCAGGAGGCTCAGCTCCTCGGCCTTCTCCCTGTCTGAGGAGGAGCTGCTCAGGCTGAGGCAGGAGGTCCACGGCTGCTTCACGCAGATGGACAGGAGCTTGGCCCTCCCCAAGATCCGGGCCCGAGTCCTGCTGCAGCGATTTCAGACCGCGTGGCGAGAAGCAGAGTTCCTGAAACTGGATCAGGCCCTGGCTGCTCCTGAGCTGCAGGTAGGATGGACATGTTGGTGGCCTCTCGATTGCAGGGTGGGGGCATCTCCCAGCTGTTGACCCCATAGGGGACCCGGCCTATCCTCTCCAGCCCTGTTGGTGTCTGGCTATTCCTGAAATCACTGAGTTTGTCCTGACCTCGAGATCTATAGTGGACACCACGGGTGCCATGCCCCAATCTCCTTGCCTGGGCCATGCCCTGTCCACCAGTGGCTGCGAGTGTCAGCCACTCCCGCCTCTCTCCTCTCAAGTATTGTGCTCATGGACGGAAGCCACTGGGCCTGAAACCTTATGCTCCCCACCCCCTCCCCAGCCACAGCCGGTGACCAACTCAGGGTACAAACGGACCTTTTGTAACTGGCATAGAGGAGGGACGCTCAGCTCAGCTCAGGTGGGTCAGGAAAAGGGGGTCTCTCTTGCTGGGTCATGAAGGATGACGGACAGCAGCCTCTTAGTGAGCATCTATTGTGTGCCTCGGGCAGATGACTCTTCGTGTGGTTTTGGCTCCAGAGCCCCATATGGGCCAGCCCAGGCCAGACTTCACCTGAGCCCACAACCTTGCATGGCCCTCCCCGTCCTGTTCTGGTTCCCTTGTCCCCTACAGGTTGCCCCTAGAGAGCCCTACCTCGGGAAACCACGTGCCCCCATCCCTGTCTCAGGCTCTGCTGCTGGGAAACCTGACCTAAAACAAGGCCTGTGAACTTGCTGCTTCCTCTGCCAGGAACATGCTCTGTAGCCCACTCATGTCTCAGCTCAAACGTCACATGTGTAGAGAAGACTTCCCGAGCGCTGTCTAAGATAATGCTGTCCCCAGGCATTCTTTAGCACATGGCTGTGTTTGGTGTCTGCACATGATCTGTCATTGTGCGGAATGTCCTGTGTTCTTAAGTTGATCATTGTCTCAGCTCCCACTAGAAACAAGCTCTCAGCCCTTTCACCAGTCCATCCCCAGCTCCCAGAAGAGCACCAGGCACATAGCAGGTGCATAATAAATTTTGTTGGCCTGACCATCCAACTACCCACCCCCATGATGTGTGCAAAATGTTGGGCTTCTCTTGAGGTGAGATATGTTGAGATTGAAAACATAGTAAATAAAAACCGCTTAAGCTTACGTGATCTTACCTGAAGTTCACAGCAGTGCCAGGTGGTAGATGTGATGCCCCCATTTTACAGATGAGAAAACTGAGCAGCAGAGGAAAGGTGAATTGACCTATAGGAAGTAGACGACTGGCCTTGGCGCTGTTGTTTTCTGACTTTAAGCCCACCGCTTTTCTTTGAGAGGGAGCAAAAACATTCAGATATATCCTTTCTGAATAAAAAATAGTAGAAGCAGAGACAACCTGGAAGTTTTTACAGTCTTTCCAATCATTTAAAAAGTGGGTTTTTCTCCTGCTTTTAGAAGGATGTGGAATATACAAAATGGTGGTAGTTAAAAAGTCAGGGATAAATTAACAAAAATCTTTTAAAAAGATTTTGGAACAAGGAAGAAAAATATTTCCAAATAACTGAGGTGTGGCATGGGAATGTGTGACCTGCTGTTACCCCTGCATTCAGGCTGATTGAGGGACAGTTCTGGCAGGAAGTAAGTTTCTGACTTTGCAGTTGTCTGAGGTGCTCGGTGCTCTGAGGGAGGTGGCCCATGCCCGCCACAGGGGCTGCCGCGTCTGCCCAGGCGTAGAGCGCTGGCTGCACAGCCTGCAGCAGGCACTGCGTGGGCAGGGACCGGCGTCTGCGTCAGCCGAGCCTGGCTCCCTTTGGCTGCACCTGCTGTGGGCAGGTGATGGCAGTGCGTGCAGATGGTTTACCGAGCACAGGGGAGGCCTGGGGCCAAGGCAAGGCTGATTCACCCAGAGCTGTGCAAAGCAGGTAGCCCCATCTCAGCCAAGCAAGCGCCAGGACCCTGCCCACCCTGCCAGCTTGGGGTGTGGTGAGTTGTCACGTGCGCAGGCGCCACGGGAGCTCTCGCCGCTTTCATGTTTTTAGAAAATGTTTTTTTTTTTTTTTTTTTTTTTTTTTTTTTTTTTTGTCTTTTTTTCGTGTCCCGCCACGGATCGCAACCCTCAGTGTTGCGCCCGTACCGGACCAGGACCGGCAACGGGATCGCAACCGTCGGCATTGCGCCCACACCCCGCTCAGCCAGTGAGTGGGAACCGGTCGGTATGTGGGATCTGAACCCTCAGCGGGAGCGCCACCACGCTCCCAAGCGGCGCACTGTAGCAGTGCGCCACCGGGCCGGCCCAGAAAATGTTTTTTATTCCACATCTTTCCATCTGTAAAATGGGTACAATGAGGATTACTATGGGCAATAGGTGGTCTAGTGTGCAGAATAGTCAGCACATGCCCCTTCCCCGACCCTCCCCACCTGTCTTTCTTCTGATCACTCTGGAGCTCCTCGATTTCCTCCCTGTTGACCACAAATGGGACACTGCTGTAGGCTGACATAGACTTTCAGTGGCCCTGGACTCTCAGACATCGATGGAGCTGAGTTTCAGAGGACTGTGTAAACTCTGAGGACAGTGTGAAGCAGACTTGCCACCCTATTTCTCCAGGCCCTTCCACAGCTCCCCACCAGGTTCTCGAGGTTCCTGTGGCCTGGCCCCGGACCAGATGTGTGTGCTAAAACTGTCAGTCGAGGTTAAAGGGGGAGGGAAATCCCAACTTGTGGCATTTGCCCATTGCCATGGTGTAAATGCTCCTTCCAGGCCCAGTTTCAGGCTTCCAGCTCAATGTCACTGTTCATGGAGCTGGGAGCACATGGGCATGATCAGCTCTGCTGTGCCCCAACCCCTGCCCCACCTGGCTTTATCCCCTCCCAACCCCAATTCACACTCAGGGCTCAGGGTCCCAGCAGCCTGGCTCTGTTCCTAAGAGGCACTGACATGTAATTTCCTTTTTTTTGGCATTGTCCTTGTTAGATTGGGAGATGATACCTATAGCTAACTCCTGGACCATCTTAGCTGAGCCCAGCCTGGTACTCAAAGAATCCTGGCTCAGGAGGCAGGAAACCTGGGGTCTAGTTCTCAGGCTCCCTTGATGTGGCTTTAGATCACTGACACTGCTCTCCTGGCCTCAGTCTCCTCCTCTGTCAAATGGGAGCATTTGAACTCAGTGAATGCCAGTCCCCATCCAGACCCCAGTGTCTACATCCCTAGATGTGTACCTGCTTCCAAGGACGTGTGGTCCCCTTGTGTAATGTCACCGTGGCCAGTCCAGGTCATTGCTTGGGAGCCCGGGATAGAATCCCGTGGGCAGGCCTGTGTCCAGGTCCACAGTGGGCTCTGGTAGATCACAGGCCCTCCAGGGGTGTAGCAAGGGAGAGGAGGACCACCTGCAGGCATCGCACGAGCACCTCAGGGTCTGTGTGGTGCTCTGTTCTGCTGTCATGTGTGTCATTAGGTTGTTACGTGATATTATATTGCTATGTATCATGTTACGTTGTTCTGTTTATTAAGTTTGTCGTATTATGCTCTATTATGTTATGTTGTCATATTTATGTCATGTTCCTCCAGTAATCCTTGAGGTAGATGTGGTTATCCCTATTTTTCAGGTGGGCAGACTGAGGCTCAGAGATGATAGCACCTGCTACACTCACTCAGTGAGTGACAGTGTGCTGACACCCATGACCTCACCTCCACCTCTGTCACCCTCGCTTTCTCCATTCCAGCCCCAGGCTTCTTCCCCCTTTAGTGCCTGGAGCCCTCTGCTCCCAGATTTTCACATGACTGACATTTGTCATTTGGTCTTAGGTGAAATGTCACTTCTTGACATTCGTGAAGAAGCAGGTATGTTTATGCAGGTTGTCCACACTGCTGTTCCGTGGGACCTGTCTCTGTGCGCACTGTGGCTCCTTGAATGGACACGTGCAGCTGTGCTCGGCAGCCTGGCACCTCCTGCCAGTGTCTTCCCTGTCCACCCCACATGAGCTCATCCCCACGCACTGTCATGACGTCCACTGTCTCACTGCACCCCTCAGCCATCTGATAGTGTCTTCTCTAGTTGCTTGTTTTTGTGTTTACTGGCTATTTCCTCCAGCATCACGGAAGCATCACAAGCACAGGGACCTCGTCCGTCTTGTCCCCTGCTCAGAGCAGCTGGCGGGTCTAGGTTGGAGGTGACTCGAGAGCTCTAGTTGTGTCCCTAGACTTCCTCTACTCCCTCAACTCCCACACCAGAGTGTGTGAAGACCAAAGGCCTGGACACTGAGCTCGTTCCAGGAAAGCGTACGTCTTTCCTCCTCTCTGGCCTGAGGAAGAGCTTTGCGGTTCCGTGAGCTGCAAAACCATCTCTCAGCTTGCAGAGACCTGGGGGCTGTGTGGACTCGCTGGTGATCACCTTCTTGCCAATGTTTTCTCGGACCCTCTCTAGCAACAGTCCAAGGTGAGAAAGCCGCGGTCCAAGAGTAAAAGCAAGACAGACCTTTTCAAGAAGTGCATCGAAGATAAGATTCACCTGTGTGAGGGACAGGCCCCTGAGGACCTGGCGGAAAAGGTCAGTGCTTCCACTTCACTGCTCTTCTCTGCACGTGCAGGGCCAGCCTGTTCGCTCGCATGCAGAGCCTTGGGGCCCTGCTGTCTCTCTCTGTCCGTCTCCACGTGGGACACCACCCCTCCCCCGTGCCTTTCCCCTGTGCCTTCTGTCTGAGCCCGTCCTCCTCTCCTTCTCTACCTGGAGACCTCTCGTCACCATTCGGGACTCGCCTGGTGCCGCCTCCACTGCTGTGGTGGCTGCCGTGTCTGTGCCTGGCACTGTCTTGGGGCCCTTGCACCTGCCGCTTCACTTCCGTCTCCCTTTTTTCTTGCCACCCTCCTCTGTGCCCCTGCAAGCAGCCTGGCCTCTGCGGCCAGCCCGGTTTATACAGGAGGTTCCAGCACCTGCCTCACAGCCTCCTCTATGACACTTTTATCTGTGTTCCTCCCTCTCCCTGGAATAATCTTTCCACCTTTCTGTTCCTGCATAAATCACTTTTGTCCTTTGCTGTCCTCAGCTGTCACCTCTTCCCAGAAGCCTTCCCTGCTCACCCTAGTTCTTCCCATCTATCCCCCCCGATCCCCAGTCCCTTTCTTACTGCAGCACTTACCACACTGTCCATTGGTTCCATAAGTATTTTGGGGGGTGGCACATCCCAGACACTGTGAACTCCAGGGTTGCAGCAATGACCAGGGGAGCCCTGGCACCTGCTGTCCTGGAGGGCACATTATAGTTGTGGGGGATGGGATGGGTGATGAACACTTAAAATTACAGACGTGTTCAGTGCTACTGGAGAGGGAAGTAAGGTGATGTGATGGTGACAGGTGGAGTTGGGCGGCAGTGGGATCGGAGGAGGAAAGGTCTCTCTACAGAGGTGACGTTAAGAGTGGGTGCCATGTGACGCTGCCGGTTGCTGTCTGTCTCCCCCAGCACTCCGCAGAGGGTGGTGCCCAAGAGCAGTACGTTCAGAGGATGGACATGCCGAACTGTGCTGTAGAGCTGCTGTTTTCCCGACATTCTGTCCGTCTCCTCTGCCTAGTTTGTCTTGTTTTTATTTTTTTCGGTGCAAGTGTATTTCTCAGAACACAAGTGCATAATCTGGCAAAGAGCCATAGACATGCTCTGGGCAAGGTTAACGTCTCCTTTCAGGGGTGTCCAGGTTGTTGATGTCTTAAGGGACTCCAGAAGTAGCACCCCTATTCCTGGCCAGGTTCTAGGAAAAATTGAAAAGAAAGACAGAGATGAGGCAGGTACAGGTGAAATGTCATCTTTCTTGTTATTAAAGGCTAATTCAGAAGACTTAAATTAACATGAAAGCCAAATGGGCTTGTTTAACCACCTGGGAATTGAACAGCCTCCATCACACAATCACAGGGAGCACGGGGGAACTGGGGTGGGGGTGGCCTGCCCCTGGGGGAGCAGAGCAGGAGTTGAGCTCCCAACGAGAAGCAAGAGAAGAGCTGGGCCAGCTGCCCAGTTTATTCCTGTTGACCCTCGAGGACAGAGGAGAGGGGTGGAGAGAGGCGGGAGCTGTGCTGCTTGAGCTCCTGCCACGTGCAGGAGGCAGCATGCAGCAGGGGACATATTTCCTCCAGCATGTGCTCTGCGACCCTCTGGAAGAGGTCGCACCTGCCAGAGTTAAGCTGGATGTTGTTGGAGGAAAAGCTGGGATTTGGTCTGGTGGAGAGAACGGGCAGCCTGACCCGGGCTGCTGTGCCTGAGTCCCCGGTCACAGTGAGGGGACAGGAAGGCAGCCCCATGAAAGAGCCTTCTCGAATGCCAGGCTGAGAAAGATGGGGCCATCTCGTTGGCACCACCGAAGGCGGAGAGTCTCAGGAGGAATGACCGGGTGGGAAGATGGCGCGGTGGAGCCTGGCCCATGGAGAAATCTGGTGCGAGTGGCCCGTTCCAACCCGGCGGCTCAAGGCTGAACCTGAGCATCCTCCTTAACATGCCCCTGGCCCCTGCCCCATCACTCCCTTCTCCTCCTGGTTCTCTCTGGTCTGTCTCCTTGTGTCCCGCCCATGCCTGCACTGTTTCTTTGCTTAGGTATATGCAGCTGACTCCCTACTCTTTCCTAACTTTTCCCTCTTCCTTCCAGTCAATTCTCCATACAAAAGGGAGCGTCCTCTTCCTGAAGCCCAGATCTGATTCTCAAGGACCCATCTCCTTTGTCACCCAAACTAGTCATTTTAATAGAAGAAACCAAGCCCATTCCTGCCTGCAGGGGTTGATTTAAACCATCTACAATTGTTTCTCTTGGTGGCAGGTGTGAAATGTTGCTTGTTTCCTTTCCTCCCCTTTTTTTCCCTTTGCCTTTGTTCTGCTTGGGGGTTTTTATGTCATTGAGAAATTTTTGATGCTTTGTATCTCTCACTACTTTTTTTTCATAGTTTCTTTCGATATTGTTCCATTTTTTTTTTCCTTTTTGTCTTTTTTCGTGACCGGCAACGGATCGCAACCCTCAGTGTCGCGCCCATACCGGACCGGGACCTGCCACGGGATCGCAACCCTCGGTGTTGCTCCCGCACCTCGCTCAGCCAGTGAGCGGCCGGTCTGTATGTGGGATCCGAACCCTCGGCGGGAGCGCTGCCGCGCTTCCCAAGCGGCACACTGTAGCAGTGCGCCACCGGGCCGGCCCCGATATTGTTCCATTTTTAATTACAGTATTCTGAGTATTATCAATGAAAAAATCTTAACCCTATTCTTTCCGTTTGTCATCCATGGTCCTCCAGAAGTCAGTCACTCCCCAGGGCTCTGCTTTAGTCACAATGTGGAAAACAGGTCTTTGATTATAATTAACTAAGTTTCTGAGGTAATCAGCATTAACATGACCTGTTAATAGAAAAAGCAAAACCATTTCTAGTCTTCATCGTATTCCTATCAGATCCCAGGCAAATTGCTGATGTGTTTCATGGGTGCTAATCTCCAGACTCACCCAGTGCTGCAAGAATGCCATTTTGAGGTTCATTTCAGGCTCAAAAAAGTTAGTCTCCAGCTCAGGGTGCTCCACCAGGTGTGTGCCAAGACCCGGGCTACCTCAGCCCACCTGTGCAGTGTCTCCTGCTTCACCCTGGTGTCCTGGTCCTGTTAAATTGGTGGGAGGTTCAGATTAGTTATTCCTTCTTTAGTAGCATGAACAGAAATCCAAGACAGATGGGGAAAGAGGTGTCTGAGACTCTCTATGGTGCAGAGAGTATACACGACGACAGCCTGCCTTGGGAATCCTGTGTACGGGGCCACCTCATCCAGTGGACACAGAAAGAGCAGTGTCACCCGAGGCTGCTTGGCATGTCCAAAGCCATCCAGGCAACAGGATATGACCCTCACAACTCAAAGTCATGTCCATCTGGATGGGAAGCCTCGATCTTTCCAGCTCACCCATCCTTGTCTGCCTGTCACAACTTCATAGATACTGCAGGTACATTTAACCACAAAAGGCACTTGGCAAAAAGAGGAGAAAAAAAAAAGTGAAAAGGAGAGAGACATAAACATGTAACTGAAAAGAATTAGGGTCTAAGAGTAAAAGACCAGCTGAATGAGGACGGGGAGCCTGGCGACTGTGCCACGTCATGAGCAGAGGCCACCAAGCCAGGACGAGATGAGAGGGGCTAGGGGTCTGCTGTTCACTGGGGCAGGCTCAGCGTCCCCTCCCTGTCCTGAGCTCACCTCTGTGAGTTTACATTTGGGGCATACCTTTGTCCTACAACATGGTCCCCATGCACAAGCCAGACCCTTCACCTGGCCCTGAGCTGAAGACACAGCCCTCTGCTCCAGCACAGGGGGAAGAACTGGCCAAGTGTTGCTCCCAAGGCTTTCCTAAGGGCGATTTAAATTTTATTTTTGTCTTATGCACCGACTTAAGAGCTTATTTCCCTTCATAAGATGTGATGGCATCTTAATAAGAATAGTGCCTTCGTCTCTGGTTTGCTTTCAAGTGCCTGCAGTGTTCTAGGTGCCTTGCTAAACAGTACAATATGTGTGTATGTATATATGTATTTGTATGATGTATGTGTATGTGAGATGTGTGTGTGTACATAATACGAGCCATCCACACATGAGCCGTATCTGTGAGCTATGCATATGAGTATATATGCACACGTAGGTGTATGTGCTGATGAGGTCTGTTGAGAGCTAAGTGCTCTGCATCTGTTTGCTCCTTTAATCCTCACAACCTGCAAGTCCCAGTGTCATCGTTACGTTAGAGAGAAGGAATTTAAGGCACAGAGAGGTGAAGTAACTCCAGAGTCACAGATGGTTTTCATTCCTCATGTTCTTGCCATCATCTGGCCTGTGTCTTAATCACTGTGCACTTTAACCCTCCCAGCCTCACCAAGAAGCAGGAACAGTTAATGGATATTTTACAGAAGTGGAAACTGAGTCTCAGGGAGGTCAGTGAGTTCAGCCATGTTCTTGCCCCAGGCAGTGGCAGTTCTAGCACTTGCACCGAAAGCTCCCTGTCTGCTCTTCTTTACCATGGAGTACTCCCTGTCCAAATGCCCTGACCAGGGTTGTCAGGGAATATTGTCACCAGATGCGCTTATTTCCCTCAGTTGCACAACGTGGGAGGAGCGTGCCTTGGCTCCCACATCTGCAAAATGGGGATCGTGGCAATGATAAACCTCTGGTCACAGGGTTTTTGTGAGGAGCATACAGGTAGGAAGGTGCTTTTTAACATTGGGTTGGGCTACTGTGCTAGTCTTTTCTCCATAACAGAGCAGCTCCACATGCAACATGATCCAGGCTTTGCAGAGAAAGGCAGCCAAGAGGCAGTTGTCAGCTGTGACCTTTTAATGACAGTCCATCTTCACAGCCAGCCATTTCATTGTGGCAAGTGCCAATAGAATAAGCACTCTCAAGGCAACTGCTTTGATGCTGATCCTGAAAAAGAGCGATCACATCTCAGCACTGGAGCAGCATTCAGAGTTTCATTTGCAGTGTAATTATGGAGGAAATGACAAGTGATTGCAAGCAGTGGAGGGTTACTTGGTCATTGCTTGAGGTAGATCCCTCCAGAGAAACAGGAGCAACGGGAGACAGATAGATGATAGACAGGTAGATAGATAGGAGGAGATTTATGATAGGAAGTGGTTCATGCAATTATGGAGGCTGAGAAGTCCCATGATCTGCCATCTGCACGCTGGACAACCCAGAAGGCTGGTGGTGTGATTCAGTCTGAGTTTGAAGGGCTGAGAACCAGAGGAGCTGACGGTGTCGCTCCCAGTCCGAGGCCAAAGGCCTGAGAACTGGAGCAGCTGCTAGTGTGAGTCCTGGCATCCGAAAGCCAGAAAATCAGGAGTGCCAATGTCCAGCAGCAGGAGAAGATGGATGTCCCAGCTCATGAAGGAGAGGGAATTTGCCCTTCCTCACCTTTTTGTTCTATTTGGGCCCTTAACAGATTGGGTGATGCCTGCCCACGCTGGGAAGGGCCATCTTCTTTACTCAGTTCACCAATTCAAATGGTAATCTCTTCCCAAAACACCCTCACAGACACACTCAGAAATAATTTTTTACCAGCCATCTGGGCATCCCTTAGCCTAGTTAAGTTGACACATAAAATTAACCATACAATCATGTTTTAGAAGTGGGAGGTCCCCTCACAGTTCTTGCATATGAAAAGATGGAGCTAGGGCTTGATTATTAACTGCCCAAGAGACCCACTGTAGGGCCAAGCCTGGCAGGCAGTAGGGTGTCCCCAGAGGAACTTCAGCTTCACTGTTGGGTCTGCAGAGCCTGCTGGGAGCACCTGCTGGGGGACCCCTTCCTTTCCTTACTGGACTCTGCTGCAGATACCCTCTCCAACCCTCAACCCCAGATTGAGGTGGGCTTTGTCTGGACTCTTCCATCTGACAGAAGGGAAAAGAGAGGTCTGGAGAGGCTGGAAGACTTGCCCAAGGTCACACATCAGTGAGTGGGAGAACTGGCCTTTGCGCAGGTGCGTCTGTGTCCCTCACCCCGCCCTGTTGCAGTGCAGTGGGCTGTTGCTATGAGGTGGCTTTACCTCCCAGGATGACTCTTTGGTGCTCTTCCCGTTTCCTCTCCTTTCTCCCATTTTCTTTCTTTTCCTTGCCCTTCCCACCCTTCCCCTTTCCCTTGATTTCCTTCCAGTTCCTCCTTTAAGGAATGTTTTGTGGAGTGTTTTCTCTGAACCAGGCACTGTTGGTGTCTGCCCTTGAGATGTTCACAGCTATAGGTGAGTGATTTGGCCATCAGCCATTTGGAGGTTTGCATCCAGCTTTCAGATAGAAAATCCACCTGATTAATCTGTAGCTCTACCTTGAATAAGTGACTGTGTGGCTACTGCAGAAAGAGCTGCATGACTAATTCAGGGAGGAAAAGACAGACAGACAAATGTGAGCTTCTGCTGCCCACTTTTTCTGTACAGCCAACAGGTTAATAGGGGAAGGTGTCAGCTCTGGTCATAGGCAGCTGTCTTGTGAGGCCAGAGTAGGGCGATCAGAAGCAGGACACTTGGCCACAGATGTCCAGTCCTTCTGATGGGCTGATGACAAACTCACAAATGCATAATTTGAAACCTGGAAGGCTTTGAAGTTAATCAGTTTCCTAAATAAATTTCTGTTGTGATTGTATTAAGCTTACGAATTAATTTGAGAATTGCCATCTCATCCCAAAAGATGGAATGGTTCTTACTTTATTTGGATCTTCTGTTAGGATCTTTAATGAAAATTTACAATTGCGTCCATAAGTAGGGTGAGCATACATCGCGATTTGCTTGGGACAGTCCCAGTTTCCCCTGTTAGTCCCTTGTGTCCTTTTCATGCTCAGCTTGGATGATAAATCATATGGTGACTTTATGAGGTGTATTCTTTGTGGTGATTCCCAGACACATTATAGGTTTGTTTGTAACTGTGAATGATAATTTATTTTCAATCGTATTTCTGACTTACTCAACATTGGCGTGAAGAAATGTAACTAATTTTATAAGTCTTTACAGACTCCGTTATTCTATCTCTGGAGCCAGAGTGCTGGCCCCAAAGTCCTAGCTCTGACACTTTCTAGCTGTAAGACCTTGAGCGAGTTACTTAACCTCTCTGTGTCTTAGTGTACTCGTCTTTCAAGTGTGGAAAAAGAAGCACCTACTTCTTAGGATTGTTGTGAAAATTTTTCTGTTGCTGCTGTTGATTTTTTGCATAGGCAGTTGTAATGTGACAAATAATGACAGCTCTGTAGCCTCCCCTCTGATCCTTGCACCTCATGTCTTTTTCTTGTTGCTGTTTCTGTGTCCTTGTCGGCTTGTTCCAACCTCTCTCTCATCTCTGTTGACTGACTTTTCTCTGGGTTATGGATCATATCTTCTTGCTTCTTTGCATGCTTGGTAATTTTTGATTGGATGCCAGGCATTGTAAATTTTACATGTTGGGTGCTGGCTTTTATTGTGTTCTCTTTAATAGTGTTTGACATGTAGGTAAGTTGCCTGGGATCAGTTTTACGCTTTCATACCTTGTTATTCAGCTTTGTTAGTTTGGATCAAGAGCTTCCTTTAGTCTAGGTGAACTTATCCTCACTACCGAGGTGACATGCTTCAGAGGCTTCTGCCTGATGCCATGTGTGTAATGTCATGTTTTCTCTCTGGCTGGGGGGAGCACGTCCTCTCCCCAGCTCTGTGTGAGCTCCAGCAGTTGTTCTGCCTGTTGCTTTCTGGTGGTTCTATTCCTGGCCTTTCACAGTTCTTTTTTCATTCATGCAGAATACTCAGCCACAAACTCAAGGACGCCCTTCAGATATCTGGAGCACTCTCTCTTTTGTGTAACTCCCTTTTCTTTGGGACTCCTCTGCCCCACAAATTCTGGACACAATGCCCTCCACACTTTGATTTTTGTTCTCACAGCCTGACGAGACTGCTGGGCTCCCCCTGCACCTCCCTGCCTGTGCCGCATCCTAGAAACTGCATGCAGGCAGCAGGCTGGGGCACTCGCAGGCTCACCTGGCCTCTTTCCCTTCTCTCAGCCGTCCTGGTCTTGTGCTGCCTGTTTTCCAGGGTCTGAAAATTCATACGGTGTATCTGGTTTTCTAGTTGTTCGGGGTGGGAGAGTAAATCTGTCCGCAGGGCCAGAAGTGGAAATTTTTAATCTATACTTTTGTTATTTATTTCTAATTTTATTGCATTTTAGTTAGGGAAAAAGGTCTGTATGATAATGACTCTTTGGAATTTATTGAGGCATACCTTGTGGCTATATACTAGGTCTGTTTTTAAAGCTATTTCATCTGTCCTCAGAAAGCCTCAGTGTTTTCCACTGGGTGTAGAGAAGGGAGTGTTAGGAGCTAGGTAGAAGCCAGGCCCTGAGAAACCTGGAAGGCTGCACAGAGGAGCTCAGATGTTTTGAGGGAAAGCCGACCAGATCTAGGCACTCTGTAGAGAACATTTGGGGGATGTATTCAGCTGCGGTCCTGGAAGGAGGTCTCTGTGGGTTGGTTTCCCTGTCCTAGCCTCTGCTCAGGTTAGCTGCAGGGGAACATAAATATATGAGAAGGGATTTATTAGGGCAATTGGCTCATGTGATTGTGAAGGCTGAGGAGTCCCACCATAGGCCGTCTGCAAACTGGATGCCAGTAGCACGGCTCAGTCCAAGTCCGGAAGCCACAAAACCAGGGAAGCCGACGGTGTGATTCTCAGTGAGAGGCCAAAGGCCTGAAAGCCCAGCGGTGCTACTGGTGTAAGTCCTGGTACCCAAAGACTGAAGATCCTGGAGTTCTGATGTCCGTGGATAGGAGAGAAGAGTGTATCCCAGCTCCAGCAGATAGAGCGAGAGATTTGCCTTTTCCTCTGTTTTTGTTCTCTCTGGGCCCCCAGGGGATTGGACTGTGCCCGCCCACATTGAGGGCCTATCTTTCTCACCCCATCCACTCAGGCTCTCATGCTACTCTCCTATGGAAACACCTGCACAGACACACCCCAAAATAATGCTTTATCAGGTTTCTAGTCATTCCTTAATCTAGTCCAAGTTGACACCTAAAATTAACTATCACATAGTCTGTCATTTATATACCTGCTTTTTACTTAACAATGAAACTTGAAGATTTTCCATATTAACGCGTGACAGTTTCCTCCTTGCTTTTTGCAGCAGCACAGCATGTCACAGTATGTATGGATCATAAATGATTTAACCAGCCCTCAATTAATGGACATTTAGGTTGGTTTCAACCCCTTGATATTTGAAACAGTCCTGGAACCTCTGCATGTATCCTATGCTCCTCTGTAGTGAGGTAGGTGGAGCAACTATTACTATCCCCATTTCATAGATAAGAATGCTGAGGCTCAGGAAGATTGAGAGGACTTCCCAAGGTCACGGAGCTGGTAAGTGGTAGGACAGAGCCTAGTGCACAGGCCTCTCCTGCATTTCAGGATCTGCATTCTATTAGCAGATCTTTTTGATGGATCCGACAATGAAAGGACATTTCAGTTCATCTTGGGTGTGTGTCTCCTGCTGTTTTTTAAGTGTATGTACAAATTTCACATAAATATTCTTTAGGAGCATTTGAATATAAATGAAAACAACACAGCCATATTTCCTATTCACCCATTATTTCTGGCCTTCTTTTAATGATCTTGCCCTCCGTCTGGGTGACGTCTGTTCACCCATCCATTATTCATTCACCGTTTCCAGATCTCATAATATGCTGTGCATGCACAGTTCATTGGAAATCCTTTCCCCACAGTAGATTGTACATTCTATTGTGTTTCTGCAGCTGCTGCAGCTGCGGTAATTATGCAAAGGTGGCTGGTGCTTGTCAGGAGTGGCTCTTCATAGTCCTGTGACTTCACAAGTGATGAGAGTTTAAGCATGAGAATAATGTGCTCATTTTCAGATGGCCTAACGAGAGAAGACTGATGGCTCAGGTCCTTAGGCAGCTTGGAAAAGAAGGCGTACTGAAAGGGAATCCATCTTAGGAAGGGAAAGGAAAATCCACCCGTCCACCAGGACATGGAAAGCCTCGAAGCATTCTCCTCATGCATACCAGTACCCTCGAGATGGCCTCCGTCCATTCATCTTGCTGAAGCACTGTTTTGAGAGAAGTTTAACAGCTTCCCACTGCCCCCAAACAAAAGCTAGACTCCTGAGCTTGACATTCAAGGCTTTACAGTTAGACTTCAGCTTACTTCTGTAATCTTCTACTCTACCTCTACTTTTCACATACCAGAAGGTTACCATGATTATCTTTGGACGGTATGAATGTGGAAACTTCTTCTGTACTTTTCTACATTGTCCATTTAAAAATTTTACTTTCCATTTTTATCAAACTTATGCATGCATTTTTTTAAAGAGTCAAATAACACCGTGGGACCTCCGGTCCAGGTTAGTCCCCACCACTTAAGAGAGGCCCAAGCACTGCCGGGCCCACATGCCCTGAGTCAGCTGTACCAGAACAGGCAGGCACTGTGGGACCCCCAGCCCAGGTTAATTCCCGCTGCCCAGAATTGGCAGTCCCGTCAGGATTCAGGCCAGACATCAGGGTGGAATGAGTGGACTGTGATACCTCCTACCACAATGACTAAAAACCAAAGAAAAGATACCAAAAATATGAAAAATCAAGAAAGTACATCACCACCAAAGGAAAATAATAACTCTCAAGCTCTAGATCCTATAGAACAGGAAGTCCTTGAAATGACTGACAAGGAATTTAGAGCAACAATTCTAAGGAAACTAAGTGAGATAGAAGAAAACTCAGTTAGACAACACAATGAAATGAGAAAAAATATACAGGATCTGAAAGAAGAAATGTACAAAATAATCAATGCCCTGAAAAAGAATGTAGCAGAGTTTGTGGAGCTGAAGGATTCATTCAGCAAAATAAAAAACACAACAGAGAGTCTAATCAGCAGGCTAGAACAAGCAGAAGAGAGAATTTCTGACCTTGAAAACAGGCTGTTTGAATTAACACAGGCAGACCAGAAAAAAGAATTTAAAAAATTGAAGAAAATCTGAGAGAGATAACAGAGAATCTTAAATGCTCAAATATCCAAATCATGGGTATTCCAGAAGTGGACAAAAAAGGAAATGGCATTGAAAACATATTCAACAAAATAACAGCAGAAAACCTCCCAGGTATAGGGAAAGGCACAGATCTTCAGATTCAGGAGGCCCAAAGATGCCCAGACATATTCAACCCAAAAAGTTCCTCTGCAAAACATGTTATAGTCAAACTGGCAAAACTCAAAGACAAAGAGAGAATCTTAAAAGCTGCAAGAGAGAAGTGTCAAGTCACCTATAAGGGAGCCCCAGTGACACTAACGTCAGACTTTTCATCAGAAACCCTAAAAGGCAGACACTTGGGTGGGAGGGGGGAGAGGGAGGAGGGAGGGAGGTTTCGGTGATGGGACACAATAATCAACTACATTGTATATTGACAAAATAAAAAAAATAAATAAATAAAAAATAATTAAACCAAGAGATCTGGAATAGGGATGTCTTTGCAGAGAAATGATTTTAAAAAGAAGATAATAGAACTTCTTTTTCTTCAGGCTTGGAAAAAAAAAAAAGAAAAAAAATAAAGAAACCCTAAAAGGCAGAAAAGAATGGGATGATATATTTAAAATACTAAAGGACAAAAATTGCCAGCCAAGAATACTGTACCCAGCAAGGCTATTCTTCCAAAATGAATGACAAATAGTATATTTCTCAGATAAACAAAAACTGCAGGAGTTCACTACCACATGACCAGCCTTACAAGAAATTCTCAAGGGTGTACTGGGTTGGATACCTGAAAAACAACTATCACTGCTATGAATACTCAAGAAAGAACAAAACCTATCAGTAAAACAAAAATGCTAACAATAAAGAGAAAAAATAGTTTATCTACCACCCCCAAAACCAACAAATACAAAAGACAAACAGAAAATCAGAAAGAAAGGAACAAAAGATACTTAAGACATCTAGACAAAAATCAGTAAAATGCTAGGAGTAAATCAACACCTTTTAATAATAACTCTAAATGTAAAGGGATTAAATTCCCCACACGAAAGACACAGACTGACTGACTGGATTAAAAAGGTGGACCCAACAATATGCTGCCTTCAAGAGACTCACCTCACCTGTAAAGACACACACAGACTAAAAGTGAAAGGATGGGAAAAGATACACCATGCAAATAGAAATGAGAAACAAGCTGGAGTAGCTATTCTTATATCAGATAAAATAGACTTTAAAGCAAAAACCATAAAAGGAGATAAAGAAGACCATGCTATAATGATAAAAGGATCTATCCATCAAGAAGATATTACAATTATAAATATATACACACCCAGTGTTGGAGCAGCCAGATTTATAAAGGAAACACCATTAGATCTAAAGAATGAGATAGACACTAACACCATAATAGTGGGGGACCTGAGCAACTTACTCTCCACATTGGACAGATCATCTGGGCAAAAAAATCAGTAGAGAAACACAAGGTCTAAGCAGCACTTTAAACCAATTGGACTTGGCAGATATCTACAGAACATTCCATCCAACAACCTCAGAATATTCGTTCTTCTCATCAGCTCATGGAACATTACCCAGGATAGACCACATGTTAGGTCACAAAGCAAGTCTCAACAAATTTAGAAAAACTAGAATTATTCCATGTATTTTTTCAGATCACAATGGATTAAAATTAGAAATCAATAACAAATGAAATCTGGAAACTTTACAAACACATGGAAATTATACAACATTCTACTTAATGACATATGGGTCCAAGAGGAAATTAAACAGGAAATCAAAAAATTTATTGAAACTAATGAAAATAATGACACATCATACCAAAACCTGTGGGATACTGCCAAAGCAGTACTAAGGGGGAAATTTATCACATTAAATGCTTACTTCAGAAGAATGGAAAGATGACAAATAAACAACCTAACACTCACCTTAAAGATCTAGAAAAACAAGAACAACGCAAACCCAAAGGTAGTAGACAGAAAGAAGTAATTAAGATCAGAACAGAACTAAGTGAAATAGAAACCCCCAAAATAATACAAAAGATCAATGAAGCAAAAGTTCATATTTTGAAAAGATAAATAAAATTGACAAACCTTTAGCAAGGCTAGCTAAGAAAAGAAGAAAGAAGACCCAAATAACAAAAATTAGAAATGGAAAAGGTGATATTACAACTGATACCTCAGAAATACAAGGTATCATTATAGACTACTATAAACAACTATATGCCAACAAATTTGAAAGTCTGAAGGAAATAGATAAATTTCTGGACACATACAAACTACCAAAACTGAGCCAAGAAGATACAGAAAATCTGAACAGATCAATAGCAATAAAAGAGACTGAAACTGTTATCAAAAGGCTCCCCAAAAAGAAGAGCCCAGGACTGGACAGGTTCACTGCAGAGTTCTACAAAGCCTTCCAAGAGGAACTGACACCAATTCTCTACAAACTATTCCAAAAGATTGAAATGGAGGCCATTCTCTCAAACTCATTCTATGAGGCAAATATCACCCTGATACCAAAACCAGACAAAGATACATCAATATAGATGCAAAAATCTTCGATAAAATACCAGCTAAAAGAAGACAGCAACACATACGTAAAATTATACACCATGATCAAGTTTGATTTATCCCAGGGATGCAAGGTTGGTTCAACATATGCAAATCAATAAATGCAATACACCACATCAATAAAAGCAAGGACAAAAATCATATGATCATCTCTATAGACACTGAAAATGCATTTGACAAAAGTCAACATTCATTCATGATAAAGACTCTCTACAAGCTAGGTATAGATGGAAAGTATCTCAACACAATTAAAGCCATATATGATAAACCCACTGCCAATATCATCTCTTAAGAACAGGAACTAGACAAGGATACCCAAGGAGTGGGTGCAGAATTCATGAATAGGACCCTAAAAGCACAGGCAACTAAAGCTAAAATAAACAAATGGGATTATATCAAACTACAAAACTTCTGCACAGCAAAAGAAATGATCAACAGTGAAAAGACAACCAACACAGTGGGAGAAAATATTTGCAAAATATATATCTGACAAAGGATTAATATCCAGAATATACAAGGAACTCAAACAACTTTACAGCAAAAAAATAACCCAATTAAAAAATGGGCAAAGGAGCTGAATAGGCATTTCTCAAAGTAAGGTATATGAATGGCCAACAGACACATGAAAAAATGTTCAACATCACTCAGCATTCAGGAAATGCAAATCAAAACCACTTTGAGATACCACCTCACTCCAGTCAGGATGGCTAATATCCAAAAGACTGAGAATGATAAATGCTGGAAAGGTTGCAAAGAAAAAGGAATTCTCGTACACTGTGGGTGGGACTGCAAAATGGTGCAGCCTTTATGGAAAATGGTATGGAGGTTTCTCAAATAGTTGCAGATAGATCTACCATATGACCCAGCTATTCCATTGCTGGGAATATACCCAGAGGAATGGAAATCATCATGCTGAAGGGATATCTGTACTCCAGTGTTTATTGTAGCACTATTTACAATGGCCAAGAGTTGGAACCAGCCCAAATGTCCAGCATCAGATGAGTGGATAAGGAAACTGTGGTATATCTACACAATTGAATTCTACTCTGCTGTAAAAAAGAATGAAATACTACCATTCACAACAACATGGATGGATTTAGAGAAAATTATATTAAGTGAAACAAGTCATGCACAGAAAGAGAAATACCACATGTTCTCACTTATTTGTGGGAGGTAAAAATAAATAAATAAATACCCAAATAAAGGGTGTGGGTGAAGAAGACACAACAATTCCTTGAAATCATTATGACCAGATGAACAGATATGATGTATGGGGGAGGGGAATGGGGGAAGAGGAATGGGTAAAGGGTCACAAAAATCAACTGCAATGTATATTGAGAAGTTAAAATAAAAATAATAAAATTAGAAAATAAATAGTCAAATAATTCTACAAGGCTTGAACTGAAAAAGGCAGATACTCCCCAGATAAACACACACTATCATCTCCCCAGATTTCACAACTTTTGACTTTTTAGCTTGTTCTTTTGATATTTACCTCCATTTCTCTGAATAGCATACTTGTCTTGCCATTTCTTGATCTCTCTGTGTTAGGATTGTCTATTTGCTTCCCTCTTTGAAAGATGAGGATTTACTCTGTTTCTATGCTCAACCTGTGCCAAACATTATCCCTTCTCTAACCCCGCTTCATAGTTAGATTTGTATTTGTGGTTTCTATTATTATGACTACTTAAATGTTATTCACAGCTAAATCATATAGTGAAGATCCTTTTTTCTTTCCTATATAACTTTTTGTTTTTCCTGGAGTTAATATTGTCCTTTGGTTTCTTTTTTGGTTACTTTCCTATATACTTATCACCAATTCAATCTACTTCTTGACACTTGACCCAATATCCAGTCAGGATTATCACACATGTCATGTCTTCTGTTAATTCTGTCTTCTTGAGGACATCTTTTTCTGTGCCTCTGGTGTGCTCCCTTGGATGTTGCCCTCTGTGCCTCATGCACAGCCACCATCTTGGGGTCATGCTATGAATTCTCTTCACTCTTGTATTTCCTGATTTGTTCCTTATTTTAATGAAACACATCTTAGATTACTTTCCTGGGAAAGGGCACATGGCGGACTTAATATTTTGAAATTTTGCAAGACCAAAAATGTTTTTATTTTGCCCTCATACTTGACTAATAGTTTAACCAATCTTAGAATTCCGGGAAATTTTCTTGAATCATGTTCATGGTTTCCTTCCCTTTTCCCCTCTAATTTCTCTTTCTTGAACTCTATTCAGATGTTGACCTTTTAGGTTTCTCTGTCTCTCTCTCTCTCTCTCTCTCTCTCTCTGTTTCTTTCATTATTTCTTTTTATTTGTCATTTTGCTTTACTTGCTGGGAGATAGCCTAAGTTCTGTCTTCCAAACCTTTAATTGAGTTTTTCATATGTGTTTTCAATTTCTAATCCTTCCAGAGCTCCCCCCTGCTCCATGTATGCTTTTTTTCCTACAGAAAGAACAGTCTTTCATTGTTTTGAGATTGCTATTATTTCTTTTATCTCTGTGAGAATGTTAATGACTTTTTTTTTTCAAATATTCACTGTTACCTGTGTCATTAGAGGCTTTCCGGGGTACATGGTCATCCTTGGTTGTCTGCTCATATTCAAAAGTGGGATAATCAAAGCCTGCTGGCAGGCTCTGAGCCTGTGACCAGGAATGTCGACTGTGACCTTCACTTTGGTGATGAGGCTGGGCCATTCACTTGGAGAATCCCCAGTGTTAGTAGGTCTTTCTTCAAAGCTAGTCAGATTCCCCAGAGAAAATCATTCCAGTCTCCTGCCTAGATGGTAAAGGCCTGGCTGCCAAACATCTGGGAAGCCACATGGCAGAAGAGAGCTGGGGTTTTAGCAGTCTGTATGTAAACTTTTACTACAGCCCTCTGTTTTCAGTAGAGAGCCTCCACTTTCAGATGTACCTGGTTTCCTTCACCAAGTGCAGAGACTTCCAGAGAATAAATCTCCAGTTATCTGCTGGGTGGAGGTTGGGGAAGGGAGTTCTGGGGCTTGTTTTTTTATGAGATGTTCACCTTTCCTTCAGTTTTAACTTCACCTTTGACCCCCACTTCAACATTTATCTGATGCCTGCACTTTCTGAGACGTGAGGGGGATTCTACAGTACAAATTATGTTGCTTCTTTGCTTATTCTATGGCTAGCTTAGAATTCAGCTTTTTGGGGTCTGTTAAGTCCCTTAACACTCAATTGCTCACTTTCCAGCTTTTAAAATTTTGTCACTGTTTCCTTTCCCATTTCCCCCATCTTTCCCATCTGCCTTAAAGAAAACAGATGCATCTTATTTATTTATTTATTTATTCCTTTTTGTCTTTTTTACTGACCGGTAACAGGATTGCAACCCTCGGTGTCGTGCCCGTACCAGGGACCGGCAATGGGATCGCAACCCTCGGTGCTGCGCCCACACCGCGTTCAGCCAGTGAGTGGGAACCGGTCTCCACATGGGATCCAAACCCTCGGCGGGAGCGCCACCGCACTCCCAAGTGGCGCACTCTCCAGTGCGCCACCAGGCCAGCCCCAGATGCGTCTTATAAACCCACTATCTTTACCGGGAATCTCCATTGTTAAGATTTTTCTACATTATGTGTGTATGTTATAATTATATAATTAGAAATGAAGAAACTTTTTTAAAGGACAGGAAAAATATCCAAATATTACAAAGCATTATTTTTATGTATTTCATGCAACTCAAAAGAAACCCTATTTAATTAATAATAATAATGATGATGATAACAAAAATGATAGTAAAGTAATAATAATGACAACTATTATTTATTAGATGCTCACTAGGTACCAGACACTGTACTAAGCATTGTTTCCTATTGTTTTATTGCTTCCTTTTCACAGACAAAACTGAGACTCAGAGAGGTTTAGCAACTTGTCCAGATCACACAGCTATTTCAGTGGTAAGCTTTTACGCAAGAGATAATGGACCAATCTTAAACAAAACATAACAAAACTATGCCCAGTGGTGTAAGGCAGTGCCCCTCAATTGTTTGAGATACTTGCACTTTGATTATTTTATAGGTGGTAGATGTGGTTGGTCGTATCTTTCCAGGCATAGAAATTAATTTTTTGTCTCTAAAGTTTAAGCACTATTGATATTTATTTAGCAAGACAGTATTTCATTCTACACATATTAATCCAATAAAACTTTACTAAGTCCACTTTCCTCCTCATGTAGGATGGAGGAAAGAGTCTTAAACACTTTCCACCTCTTTACTCCTCTGGGCATCTTGCACTTACCCAGCAGAACACAGGTTAAACCATCTGCCTTTTGGAGAGGACCAACCCCACAGTGGGAATCTTCAAATGCATGCTTATACTTAAACAGCATTTTGTTAGCCTTCTCCTCCCAATGTTTGGATGCAAGATTCTTTATGTGACCTCTCTCTGGACCCCTCTCTTTCTACATGGAGGGACTTTACCTCTTGCCCACTTTTCTCCAAGCTGGATGTTATGTGAAGGGTACAATTAAGGAAGGATCTGGCAGGCTCAGCTAAACCCCTCCTCTCCCTGGGAGCCTGCCTGCCTGGAGGAAGCTTCACTCTCCGTCATTAAGTGGTGAATTTGGTGGGGAGGTCTCCTGTTTGGAGATGCATCTGAGCTGCATTCTCCAATCTAGTTTTTATCAATATTAATGCTGATGTTTGATGTCTGTATAGCTCACCCAGGCATCTGGTTGTATTTGTGTCCAGCCTTGGGAAAGAAGGAGGGTGTGATTTACTGAACTCCTTAGAATCCCAGTGACTTTCTGCTCGTTGACATGGGTTGATTTTATTATGCATTTCAAGGACATACCAATGTAGAGAAGAAAGTTCTCCTTTGAAATCCACATATGCTGTCAGGTAAAATTAGTAAGGAAATTGTTTGAACTTCCCACTTTTAAAATAAGAGTATTTAGCAGCATATTATTTTGCAAGTGAATTTTTGCGATTATAGATGGCTTGAATATTTAATGAAATCTGTCATTAATATCTCATAGAAATGCAAATCTGTGTCCTTTCTGAGGGGTTCTTTTAGACAAGGATTAAAACCTCTCTAGAGACACATTCTTATGGAGCTGGAATTAACAAATTCAGCTTTCCAAAGAAGAAGAAGAAAGTATTTTGGAGAGTCTTTTTTAATTTCACTGTTCGTGTTCTTACTGCACACACAAAAGGCTTTATGCTTTGTCCACATGCTAAGTTTGCATTTGCATAAATAAAACTTGAGCTGTCCCTCATGGCCTCCTCTCTCTGCCCTGCATCTTCACTGGGGACTGGGCCCTAAGGACACTTGGACTGCCACCCACCCAACAAGCGAAGGTTGAGACCACAAGGAGGTAACGTGAAAATCTGAGCTCAGGACAGGTGCATGATAGAGATTTCTCACTCATTGCTTGCTCACCTCCCCGTCATGCATGTTCTTCCTGTTGTGGGTCCTCCAGCTGGCTTGCCACAGCCCTTCCCGGTGTCTCAGGAGGTCACCTTCCCATGCAGTCGGGGCCTCTGCAGTGTGGTTTCTGCCCAGCTGCGATTGTGTTGTCTTCCGCTTCTCCTTTTAGCTTTGGTCCAATTCAGACTCTCACTAAACTCCTGCCTTGGTGCCTCTGTTCATGCTGTTCCTCTTGCCAAATTGCCTGATCCTTCAACCCTCAGTCCAAATGCCAGTATCTGATTCCTCCACTGCCTCCTTCCGCTAAATTACCATAGCACTAGGTATGGATCTCCCCTACGGCCTCACCATCTTTTACTTTTGGTAATAATATTAACGCCACCACCACCACCAACAGCAGCTAGCATTGTTTAAATGCTCCAATGTGTCGGACACCGTTCTAAGCACTTAAAAGTATTAGGTTACTTAATAATTAACATAACCTTATGAGGGTCTTCTGCCTCTGACCAAGACAGGATAAAAAGGATTAGAAATATTCCTCACCTAGGGGCTGGCCCGTTGGTGCACTGCTACAGTGCGCCTCTTGGGAAGCGTGGCGGCGCTCCTGCTGAGGGTTCGGATCCCACATACAGACCGGTTCCTGCTCACTGGCTGAGCAAGGTGTGGGAGCAACACCGAGGGTTGCGATCCCGTTGCCGGTCCCGGTCCGGTACGGGCGCAACACTGAGGGTTGCGATCCGTTGCCGGTCACGAAAAAAAGACAAAAAGGAAAAAAAAAAAAAAAAAGAAATATTCCTCACCTAAAACAAAACAAACAGCTGAACAAAATATATGAAACAATGGTTTCAGGACACTGGACAGCAGTCAAAAGTGATCCCTAAAAAAGGGGAAACAAATAAGTTGAGCCCTATGACCTATCATCCCAGCGACTCCCTGAAAGCATTTCCAGGCTGCAGCACAGCAAGAAGGAATCCAGGCAGAACCTGGTGGGGTTCCTGAGTGGAGGAGACAAGCTAAGATTTGGGGGAAGCCAAGTCACCTAGATTTGACAGGACAAGGCTCTCTAAAAGAGCAATGAGTTTAATTGGGAATAGAGCATTGCAATGGGCATACACGTGCCACAGTATACTGTGCGTACTCACGGAAGTACAGGAAGATAAAGTGTGATAAAGGAAAAGTGGTGGAAGAACACAAAATTGTTTGGGGATAATTATCTTTGCTACAAGGATCAATAGCAAGGGTGGCACCAGTCTGAGGCTGGACAGACAGTTATTGGGTAGATGTCCTTGCAAAAGTATTTGTTGTGTAAGGTTGTAGCAGTCTTTGTGCAGGTTGTGGTTTTGCAAGTTCGTTGTGATAGTTCTTGTTATCAGGCATAGTGCATGAGAATCCTTTACTTCATGGCCTTTCCCTGCTCTGTTTGTCAGAGGTTTTTTTGTTTGTTTTTGTTTTAACACGAGCGACTCCATTTTGACTCTGACTGCTTTCCCATTTCCCCCTTTTGATCAAGATGTTTCTCCAAAAGCATCACTGATCAATCACCCTGCAGTTAGGTTTTGATGTCCCTCGGTGCCCAGATGGACTTATCCTGGGTCACAGGTCTGGTCTCACATTGGAGGGAGTGAACCGTGGCTAGAAGTCAGTGTCAAAACCTTTCAACCACATTTGAGCAGCAAGGGAGGTGAGAAGGACATGGTTCTCAGGCTAAGTCTACCTGAAGTTCACTCTTAAGTTCAATTTTGTCTGTCCTGTAGGCATGTTACCATCTCAACATGCTGGGCCAGCATTATTCTGTTAGGGGTTGTATTTGTTCAAGAATTTAACAAGTAACAGGTACAAAATTTGAAAAGAAAAAAATACGAAGTAAAATTAATAGTAATATGACAGTCCCACTTTACATAATGGTTTTGAGCCATGAACCTAAGTTTAAAGGCAATCACTTGAATAAATCAAATGACCTTTATCCTGTCAAGTGAAAAAGGTTGGCATTAAGAGGGGTTAAGAGTCTCCTTATATATCGTAATATATACGTCAGAGTCTTGTTCTGACATCTGAAGGAAAGCTGTCTATATAGCGTGAAACTGTAAACTTCTTGTCCTGGTTTGTAGTTTGAATGTCTTGGGTTATGGCACTGGACAGTTTGGTGAACTTTTTGTATGGCCCACAAATCAGGCATGAGACTTGTTCCTTAAAATTTATCTAGTTTTGGGCCGGCCAGTTAGTTCAGTTGGTTAGAGTGTGGTGTTATAACGCCAAGGTCAAGGGTTTGGATCCCTGTACTGGCCAGCCACAATAAATAAATGTTTTATAAAAATCTAGTTTTAGTTTATAGGGCTCCTTGAACAGAACATTTTCCATTTTTAGTAATTCTGTGGAAGAAGGTTGGATTGGGGGAACCTAGAAAAATCTAGGATCTAATTCAGCCTACAGGTAGATCACAAAAACTCAAATACAGTGTGCAGGGCTACAATCTAATAATGGGTGTATTATAGCTTTTCTTTAGAAGGATAACTTTTTCCTCTCTACATTGACTGTGTGGAAATCCCAGATTAAAAAAAAAAAAACCTCTTGAGGCTAGGAAGTCAAACCAAGGCAGATTTTGGATTTTATATTCAGTCTTAAGGTTCTGGGCCTGCCAGGCAGTAACAATTTTTATTCCCTTCTAATTATAGCCAACTTAATCACACACCAATTTTTTTTTTCATAAATTCACACTTCCCGGGCCCTTTATGACCTACTCAGACCTTTGTCAACATGCTCTAGACTGCATGCTGTGTGCTATACCTCCTCTTTCCTGAATAACCGGTCATTTTACTTTAGGACAAAAATTTACTACACAAGATTCTTTCTCATACACAATTATTCTCTTTTCTGTTTAACCTTCCTAATCAAAAATGCATCTTTATATGTTTATAAATTCCTTCACGTCTACCTCTCTCCTATTTCCTGCTTCCTTTCCACCTTTTTCTGTTTCCTTCTTAAATTTTCTTTTTTAAAAACAACCTTAAGGGCCGGCCCGGTGGTGCACTGCTGCAGTGCGCCGCTTGGGAAGCGCGGCGGTGCTCCCGCCGAGGGTTCGGATCCCACATGCAGACCGGCCGCTCACTGGCTGAGCGAGGTGCGGGAGCAACACCGAGGGTTGCGATCCTGTGGCCGGTCCCGGTCCAGTGCGGGCGCAACACTGAGGGTTGCGATCCATTGCCGGTCACGAAAAAAGACAAAAAAAAAAAAAAAAAAACAACCTTAAATAACCTCTGAATTTAGGCAAAATTATTCTTTTTCCCTGATAAAGAACACATTTTTATGCCTATTAAATCATTTTTCTCATCAAAAGCACATTGTATTTTTGTGCACTTTTATATAGAATTATGTATATTAATTAGACTTTTTAACTCTTAGTAACCCTAATTCCTAGTGAAAACTCAGGAAGCAAGCAATTTTGAACAGTTTGTCAAAAATCAGTATTTTATAGATGAGAACCATTTTATAATTTTAAAAGCATATTTCCCCATAACGTTATTTTTATGTGTATTAATAGATTGAAATGTATTTAACCCTTCTATAAAATTTAAAAGCCAAGAACAAATTTATATGTATGTTAAGTTCATTTTGTTTCAATTTTTGTATCTTATTTGGAAATGACCCAAACATTTAGTGAGTATCTATCATTGAATTTAACATAACTTTAAGATTTTAAGTTACATGAAAAGTTTATTTATAAATGTTTATTCCATTCGTTTAGTTAATTTATTTATTTTGAACAATTCTACTTATAAAAACTAAGATATTGGACACAGCTAGTATCATTTTAAGTTATCTCCCTGTGAACTGTTTTTATAGCTTGTGAGTATGAGATGTTCACCTAAGTAGGAACTTTAAAGTTAAACATTTTGGTGTCTTGCTGAAAACTCTAAAGATATAGTTGCTTTCATTAAACCAACAGTATTAAACTAGGCTTAACAAAGAATTTCATAATCAAAGATCATTTTGTTTTAAGCTGGATTTATAGTTTTAACCTTTCTGTCAAACTCTAACACTTTAAAACATCTAATAGACCAATATAGTCCTTTCTGACCAGTAAACCCAGGCAAAAATTATGCTGACAATTTTGAAGACATTTTTATTTTTATTTTATTAACAAATTTAAAACCAGCTTATTTGTTAAAGATTTATCTAAGTCATGTGAACTAAAAATATTTGGATTAATTAGTATATATTTTATCTGAGCTCTCATTTAGTCAATCTGAATGGAAAAAAAAAATTAAGGATTTTTGGCTGACTACACCAGAGTTTACCATGTAGACACAACATACAACATAATATATGTATATATTATAATACATGTAAACACACCTAAACAGACATACAAACAAATGAAGACCTTATAACTTTCATTTTAATCATGATGTAGTAAGACAGACTCCCCAGTTTATTAAAGACAATTGGATCTAAATTATTTTTCAGACAAACTGGGGCTGTTCACGTCACTAAACTTTATTTGCCTCTATAGATAATCTGATGATGGCTGTGGACCAAAATTTTGGGTAAAGCAGTTTTTATAGCAGTTTGATTTTCAAAGTAAAACTTTTTACCCTTTTTTTTTTTTTTTTCCTTTTCGGTTTCAAATGAGTTTAGGGTTAAATTTTTAATGTTTACATTTTAGCTAGGTCTGACTGAATTGTATAAGAAAAACAAAACTTTCTAAACAGCTTGAATTTTCAGTAACAAGTCTATCTATTGTTTGCTGGTCTGATTTGTTTGACCAGTGTGGGTGGGGAAGCATTTTGTAAAAGTTATTTTTTTCCTTCGGCTCTTTCTGGCCCATTCACCGCAGACAAAGCAGTGGTTATGCTGGACAGAGATAGCTTATATTATTGCTCTGAGCTCAAGATCCTGACCTGTTAGATTTGAGAGCATACTTTTAATAAACATTTATCTAGTTTATTTTATTTTATTAATCCTTGACTTAACTGTTCCATTACCCTAAGCAGTTGTTAGTCATGCAAAACTAAATTTATATTTCCAAAAGGTGTCTAGGTTTCTAGGTTATAGAAGATTACCATGGAGCTATTGTAATTTGGAAAGCCATTAATTTGAAAGCCATTTAAGATACTTTTTAAAACATTTTTTTTATCTTGGCTGGAATGCTATAAGCAGCGAGTTTTATCTCAATACTTGCAGAAGAGTTAGTAACATAGGCAGAGTAAAAAAAAATAGAGAACTTAGAAGTCTCTACATGTTAACTCTATAGTTGTAGTCTCTTAGTTTGGTACTAACTGAAAAAAACCCAAACTTGGGGAGTTCAAATGATCTCCGTGATGGCTATCAATTGAAAACATGCATGAGAAAAAATCATGTTGTTGGCTGTAGTCTTAGAAAACCCGGGGGCCGGCCCGGTGGCGCCCTGCTACAGTGCGCCGCTTGGGAGTGCGGCGGCGCACTCCCGCCGAGGGTTTGGATCCCACATACAGACCGGTTCCCGCTCACTGGCTGAGCGAGGTGCGGATGCAACACAGAGGGTTGCGATCCCGTTGCCGGTCCCGGTCCGGTACGGGCGCGACACTGAGGGTTGCGATCCGTTGCCAGACACGAAAAAAGACAAAAAGGAAAAAAAAAAAAAGAAAACCCGGGATGCCTTGATGTTTGAGAATCCTATTCCATTTTTTATTAATCTCCCAAGAGCGAAGAAGATCTTATAAATCCTATCAGAGAAGGCCAAGATCTTGGACCTGACTTTTAGGTGGTGGCAGCTATTCTAGTGGCTTTTAACTAGACATCCTGCACCCACCATTTAAAATGTTTAATTTTTCTCTTGAAAGATTTTTAGAAATAGCAAGGGAAACAGCCAAGTCATTTACAGACATACGTCAACTAAACCAAAATGAAACCAAAATCAGAGTGTTCACAAAAATTTTAACCTGGGCATGCAGATCAAACCAAATATTAAACTATGGATACAGAATCCAAACATGAATTTACCAGAAAAGATATACCTTACAGAATGTAAATTCAGTGGAAACCAGAGTAGTCAAACCAAAGACCGTTGGGGTTTTTTTTGTTTGTTTTGTTTTTTTTTTTTGAGACCGGCTGCACTGTGCTCAGCCAGTGAGCGCACTAGCCATCCCTATATAGGATCCGAACCCGCGGTGGGAGCGTCACTGTGCTCCCAGCGCCACACTCTCCCGAGTGCTCCATGGGCTCGGCCCAAAGACAGTTGTTTTTATACCATAAAGGACTTGCCGGAAAAGACAAGTGTTTACTCATCCTAGGAAGGATGTAAGATCCTTTATTTAAGGCAACCTTATAACCAAACCAATTCCCAATTAAAGTAAGAAAGAACTTCTGCCAGAAAGAGAGAGGCTCTGCCTAAGAGAGGACTCACCAGGGCAGAACAGGTGAGTCATAGAAGCAGAGAGCTCAAAGGACTCGAGAGAATACTGCACACCTTCTGTTTCCTCTTGAGGGTGATTCTTACTCCAGGCCCCACCTCTGCACACCATTTATGTTAACAAAATAAGGAACAGAGAGAGGCTGTCTGAAAGAATAGTGAGCTTAACTGGGAATAGAGCATTGAAATGAGAATGCATGTGCCATAGTAAACTATGTGCATATTTGGGAAAGTGAAGGAAGACAAAGGGTTTTAAAGGAAAGATGACGTAGGAGTGCATAATTGTTTGGGGATAATTATCCTTGGCTACAAGGATTGGTAACAAGGGTGATGCCAGTCTGAGTTTGGACAGACAGTTGTTGAGCAGATGTCCTTGCAGAAGTATTTTTTATGTAAGATTGTGATGGTCTTCGTGTAAAGCTGTGGTTTTGCAGAGTTCTTGTGATAGTTCTTGTTATCAGGCATATGTGCATGAGAATCTTTCCTTTTATGGCCTTTCCCTGCTCTATTTGTCAAGGTTGTTGTTGTTGTTTGTTGGTTGGTTGGTTGGTTTGTTAACACAAGTGACCACATTTTGATTCTGAAAACTTTCACAACAGAATACCAGGAAAGAGAGAGCTGCACAGAGAGAGACCTCCAGAGATATCCACTGGGTCCTCTTGAGTATTCAGCTGAAACCTACTTAGCACATGCATGTGAGGAAATTACCCAAAGCCATGGGGAAGGACCACCCAAAAGGTTTAGAGGGAAGAGTACTCAGTGTTCACACAGGGCTGGGGATAGTGACAGTTCCCTACAGCAAGACTGGAAAACCTCATAATTCAGAGAGCATCTGATACAGTACTAAAAACAGCCTTGCCTCAGCAGTGGGAATAGTGAGTTCTGAGCTAAATTTTGCTCTGGTCGCTCCTAAGAGATCTTAAAAACATGACCAGAAAAAAATCAACCTGTTTCCAGGTAACTTAGCTACATCCCCAAATAAAGCTCAAGAATAATTATAGAAATTCAAAAATATCCAGAACCAAACAAGGTAGAATCCACAATGTCTATAGTCCAATTAAAAATTATCAGGTATGTGGGCCGAGCCCATGGAGCACTGAGGAGAGTGCGGCGCTGGGAGCGCAGCAGCGCTCCCGCCGCGGGTTCAGATCCTATATAGGGATGACCGGAGCGCTCACAGCGCTCACTGGCTGGAGCGTGGTGCGGCCAGTATCAAAAAGGCCAAAAAAAACCCCAAAAAACAAAAAACAAAATTATCAGGTGTGAAACAAAGCAGGCAAATATGACTCCTAATGAAGAAAAAAATTGATTAATTGAAACCAACCCAGAACTGACATGCACGTTAAAATTAGCAGAGGATGGCTTTAAAACAGACATTATAACTGTGTTCCATATGTTCCTTATGTTCCATAAGTAGAGATATGGAAGATATAAAAAGACTCAAATCAAACTTCTAAAGAAGAAAACTATGTATGATATATACATGGGAATTGACAGCAGATTAGACATTGCAGAAAAAAAGATTAGTTTACTTGAAGACACACAATAGAAACTATCTAAAACGAAAGCAGAGGGGAAAAATCAAGAGAGCCCCAGTGAGCTGTGGGACAACTTCAGTGGCCTACATATGAGTAATTGGATTTCCTGAAGGAGGGGAGAGAGAAAGGGGACAGAAAAATACTAGAAGAAATAATAGCTGAATTTTTTCCAAATGTGACGACAATCATACACTCGCAGATTTGAGAAGTTTAGCAAATTCCAAGTTTCATAAGAGACTTAGATGAAAGTATTCCAAGGTACATTATAATCAAATGGTTGCAGGAAATGGAAAGCATAAGAAATACTCAATCCAGAAGAAAGTGATTAAAGAAGAATCTCAAAATAATTATGCTGAGTGAAAACAGCCAGAAAAAAAACAGCACATACTGTATGATTCCATTTATTTAAACAGAACAAAACAGAAAACAACTCTAGAAAGCGCAAACTAATCAATAGTGACAGAAAGCAGATCATGATTGCTGGGGGTGCGGTGGGGGGTGGGGTGACTGAGGACATGAGGAATCTTTGGGGGTGCTGGGTGTGTTCACTGTCCTGATTGTGGTGTGGGAATGTCAAGCAGGGAATGTCAAATGAACCTTTCTTCCTTCCAGGGAGCCGTGTTTTCCCACCACGATTCCATGCACTGCCTCTAGCCCCTGATGTGAGGGCTTTTCCGTAGACCAGATATGCAGGAGCTCACAGCGTATGTCCTTGCAGAGCTGTGTTCCATTTCTGGTCCTTCTCCAGGGTTCTCCAAGGCCTGTCTCAGGCACCGTCTCTACAAGAAGACTTTGCATGTCGCTCCAGGCAGAATTATCCTTCCCCTAGCCTACAACCTCTAGCCTTCTTTAGAGCACTTTTTACCTTTTCATAGGATTAGAGTGTTTCCTGAAAAACAAATAGTGTGAAATCTGAGCTTTTCAAACCAAGACTTGCATTCTTCTGAGGGACACATGGACAGGCACGCGAGGGTTGTGCAGTCATGGGAGAAACCTGGGCCATCATCTCCTGCCAGCCTCTACTCATGTAGATATTTTTCCTGATGTTGACTACCTTGAAACATCTGAATATCAACATGTGAATATTAAAAACAGTTTACATACGTGAAACAAAATTCTACTTTTTTCTGTTTTTTTATTGTGATAAAATACATATCACACAAAACTTACCATTTTAATAATTCCAAGTGTACAGTTAATGGCATAAGCACATTCACACTGTTGTGTAGCCATCACCACCGTCCATCTCCAGAACTTTTCCATTTTGCAAAACTGAAACTCTGTCCACGTTAAACAACCCCCATTCCCTTCCCCAGCCCTGGCAACCACCATTCTACTTTCTGTCTCTGATTTTGACTACTCTAGGGACCTCATACAAGTGGAATCATATAGTGTCTGTCCTTTTGTGTCTGGTTTATTTCACTTAGCATAATGTCCTCAAGGTTCATCCATGTTACAGCATGTGTCAGAATTTCCTTCCTTTTTAACACTGAATAATATTCCATTGTATGACTATACCACATTTTGTTTATCCATTCATCCATCAGGGGATGCTTTGGTTGCTTTTATAATTTGGATATTGTGAATAAAATTCTCAACATTTCTAAAGATGAAACAAAAGATTTCAAAGAAGTATTATGTTTGTACAGGCTACTTTTTGGTTTGTGCTTTATCTCGCTGTGCAGGGAGAGGATTACCTATTTAGAGTTAACTGCCTTTAGGGGCTGGGGTCGTGAAGTCTGAGAAGCATCAGACAACGTCGTACATGTAGAAATGTTGTAGGACTATCAGAGGTGGTGGTGGGAGAGAATGAAATGAACTACTCTGTTGAGTGAGAGAACGGAGTGAATGGGTTCATGCCTGCATCTAGAATTTACTGAGTCTTACGTGCTGGGCCCTGCCCTGCCCTGGGGGAGTGCCTGTCCTGGTGAGTGACACATGGGAGACAAGCACGGAGTGAGGAAAACACAGAGAAGGTGAGGATGCTCCAGAGGGGCTCACTGGGAACTGGAGACTCAAAGGACGAACAGTAGATTTTTAGGAAGATGAGGATGGAGGGCGTTTCAGTCATAGCAAAGAGCACGACCCACAGACAACAAAGAATGTGGAGGGTAGACAAGCGAGTGATTTGGAATGGCAAAGTCCCAGGCGCGTGGGTGGGAGGTGGCAGAACCTTCCAGACCCTTCCAGAGTACTTTAGCTGGGATCGGGTAGGAGGGCCTTGGACACTGTCAAGAAGTCTGAAGTTCCCACCAGGAAATGAGGGGCCTTTGAAAGGCTCTCAGCAGGATGGCAGCGGGGTTTGGTTCACCTTTGAGGATGACAAATAGAGAGGAAATGACAGCTAGACCTTAAAAGCACCAACATCCTTGCTGCCTTAGGCTGCTCCAGGCAGGTTTCCAGCGCTTGTCATTGGAAGCCTTTGGGATGTTCCTCCTAATCCTGAGCTAATGAACTCTGAAGGGCTGCTCTCTCACCTCCCCTGTCCCCCCACTCACTGCTCTCTGGTTTGGGGCTCATCCCCCCCGCCAGGTGCGAGGAGAGTTGCTGCGGGAGAGAGTGCAGCGGCTGGAGGCCCAGGAGGCATGCTTCGCGGAGTCGCTTGCTGCTCTGCAGTTCCAGAAGGCGGCCCGGGCGACGGAGACGTTGTCGGCCTACGCTGCCCTCCTCAGCATCCAGGACCTGCTCCTGGAAGAGCTGAGCGAGACTGAGACGCTGACGAGGTCAGCCTGCACCCAGATCCTGGAGTCGCACAGCCCGGTGAGTCCTCCTGGGTTCTTTCTGGTGCCCGCCTGTGGCTTCCACCCTTGAATGGGCTACAACCACCTGTCCCATCTATACTGCAGGACTGTGGTGAGGATTAAGTGAGGTGACTCATATGAGAGTGCTCAGCACTCTCTCAACCCAAGAGGGCTCTGTTTCAATGCCTCTGAGAAGCAGCACGAATTGAATTTGCACGTCTCTAAAACTGGGATGCATTTTCTAGTCACCGGCATGTCACCGTTTAATGGGCAGTATCGTTTCTTTCATAGCGCTGTGAAAAACAACAGTGCGTCTTTCAATGAATGGCACCCTAAATGCAATGATATATTGGATTATTTATTATTTTTGTAATTCTAATTACCATGATTCGTACGTGCTACATTATTTCAAGGTGAGAGAGGTATATCCATAAAACGAAAGCTATGGTAATAAATGTTTGGGGGGCTACTTTTAGGTCCTTTATGTGTAGATTTTAGAATTTCATATATTACCTATTATTGTAATAATTACTTATAGTGAGGAAAAAGGACCTCACATTTATTGAGTACCTCGTGTGAGGCAGGTGAGAAGTAGTAAGTTGTAAATTGACAGTGCTCTCATTTAAGCATTAATAACTGTTTGCTTAACTATACTTCTTCATTAAGAATCATTTAAGCATGATTAATAATAGCTGAAGTTTTATGCTGCTTTACAATTACGCTCTTTGTCACACATTATGTTAATTATTGAGCCATGCTGTGACACGGGTGCTGTGATGACGCTCAATTCTCAGGTAAGGAAACTGGGGTTTGGGCAGGTGGCAGGTCAAGGTCTTTGTGAAGACCACAAGGGTAATAAATGAAAGGAGTCAGAAATTGAATCTGTTTCTGATTTTGACCCACGATGTCATGTTCATGGGCTATACCAGTTGAGTCAGCCAAGGGCATTTCCCGTGCTTCTTTAAAACATAACAAGCAACTGTAGACTCTGAAGAGTCCAAGCCTGTTTTCTGAGCAAACATTATGTATCATGCCCATGACAACTATTTCAGGAATAGAAAGGAAGTAGAGGCAATATAGGTATTCCAGCACAAAACACCCAGATGCTGGACAAATAAAAATAAACATACTTTTTAGTGCTTTATGAGCTCACAAGAGAATATAGGAAACCTGCAAGGATATCCAAGATATATCCTAGAGGAAGCTGAGCTCAAAGAGGTAGGTAAAAGCAAATTCAGAAGCTAGTTCTGCCATGGGGTGAGGGCTAAAATCTGGAACCCAGGGATTTGGGAATTAACTTTGGGAGAATGGGAAAGGAGGCATGAAATGTTCTAGTGAGGGGTGAGAGGAGAAAGCCACCTGCTGGCAAAACCTGTCTGTCTCCACACCTTCACCAGGTGTGGGGGAAAGGGTCCCTGTGAGTTTTTAATCAAAGTCTTCTGCTAACATGGAGAAAGAATCTGAACGTATTTTAGCCATTCAGTAAGGAGTTCTCCAAGGTGATAAATTAAAATAGTTCCAGGTTGGTTGGCTGGTGCAAAGACAAAATATTCTCAATGGGTCATCTCAGTATTCCACAGATTAAGCTCTCAACTGAAAAAAAAAAGTCACTGAATACTTAAAGAAGCAAGGCAAGATGCCTACATGCAGGAGAAACAAAAAATAACAGATTAAGGTCCCTAAGACTTTAGGTATTCAAATTATCAGCACAGAATATAAAATAATGTTTTATGAAACTGTTAAAGGAATTAAAGATAATACAAAACTGATTTAAAATTTTATTTGCCTGGAGCATGTAGCAATCCTAAACTTGCATATACTGCATAAAAGACTCAAAATAGCAAAAAGAAAAATTGATAGAACAGGGAGAAATTGATAAACCTGTCATCGCAGGGGACTGCAGCACACTTCTTTCGGTGGCTGATTGATCAAATGAACTGGACAGCACATTTAACAATGTGCATATGTAGAATCTCACAGCCAACCATTAATGAATATATATTCTTCTTCAGCACACACTTGAACAGTTGTAAACAATTGACTATCCAATAATATTTTGGCCACCTTTTGACTGAGGGCAATTAAGTTTAAATCACTTAAAAAAAAGATATTTACAAGATGTCCATACTTTGGACTTTGGAAATTTTAAAACATACTTCTGAATAATTTGTCAGTGAAGGGAATCATAATGGAAATTTTAAAATACATAGCACAAGAAAGTAATGTAACTGTGACATGTCAAAATGTGCAGAATTCAGCCAAAGCAGTTTTTAAAGGGAAATTTTTGCCCAAAGTATGTATTAGAAGAGAATAAAGGCTCACAGTTAAGATCACATAAAAAGTTAGTGGGTAAACAATGAATGAACCTGCAAGAAGTAGAGGAAGGAGTATAGTGTAAACAAAATTTTTTTTAAAACTACCATAGAGAAAAATCAATAAAGTGAAAAGCTGAATTTTTTGGAAAAAAAGTCTAATGAAGTATATAAATCTTTGGCAAGACAGACCATTAAAAAGAGATAACAGACAAATAAATATCACAAGTATAAAAAGCAACATAACTATAGATGCAGTAGAGTTTTTAAAAATAAAAGAATGCTATGCTCAACTTTATGTAGATGAATTTGAAAACTGAAATGAAAGAGTTTTCTAGAAAAATATAAATCACCAAAATTGACTCAAACAGAAAAAAGTGTGTATAGCCCTATTACCATGAAAGAAATCAATTCAGTAGTTAAAAAATCTTCCAACACACACACAGAAAACACCCAACCCCAATAGTTTTACAGGCGAGCACCACTAGACTATAAGGTATCTTGCCAATCTCGTAGAGAAATTATTCCTGATGTTATAAAAATAAGGAATATTCCTCAACTCATTTCATGATGCTCAGATAACCTTGACACCAAAACCAGGCATGAATAGTGCAAGAAAGAACAATTAAAGTTCAATCTTACTTGTGGACGTACGTGTACAATTTGTAAACAAAATATTCAACATAATCCAGCCATCTATAAAAAAATTTTAATACATCATGGCCAGGTTGAGTTTATCCCAGGAATATAAGGTTGGTTTAACATTAAAACAACGGAGAATGAACTTATATGATAATTTTAGTATATACAGAATAAGTATTTTATTGAATTTAACACACATTCAAGATAAAAATTAACAAGTTAATAATAGAAGGACACCTCATCAGAGCCCTTACCCCAAACCCACAGCAAGTGCTGCACTTTGAGGTGGTTAGCACAGAAGTGGACCTCTGCCCTGAGTTCCAGATGGAGGACATGAGCCATCAGAGGGAGGGACAGGTCCGAGGTCATTTGTGAGTCAGGAGCAAAGTGAGAACTAGGAGCCTGTGGCTTTTACTTCACGATTCAGCTACTCTTTGTAAGTGCCTGAGAAACACCCTCAGTCAGCCCTGAAACACCTGGTGGTGCTTTTTACTTGAGACCACCTGATTTCTGTTAGTAACTGGGGAGTACGACACTTACAGTTTCCATTTTATCTTAAAGCTCTTTTGAGTAACTTCAAAGCTTCTTATCTCCAGCTTGTTTGGCAGTGAAGAGTCCATAAGTCCTGAATTGGAAGCAACTGAGAGTAGGTCAGATGACATCGTGTTACTAAATTGCTGGGAAGGCCATGGAGATGATGCACGTTCTTTTTTCTTGGTTTGCATTTGGAGGGAAGGCAAGCCTGTTGTTCTGCTCCAGATAACTAGACTTTCATTCTGCAATTTTATCATTCTGTGTAAATCACTTTCCTATTGGGATTGCGCATTTAAGCTGTTAAACATACAGGAGAACTAAAAAAACATGAAATGAAATGCTTTGGAAGAAATGACTAAGAAAACTATACCAAGTGCACCTCATCTGAAGAAAGATTTAGACTCATTTTGTGAGATTGGAATATCTGCAGGTACAGTTGGATCAGAGGGTCCAGGGGCAGTGATGGGCAAATTTAAATAGGACGGACCTGCTCATGACAGATGATGTGACCCCAAACTAACGGTACCCATTGTATTTGCATTTCCATTTAAATTGCTGTGCATCCACTTTTCCAAGCCTGACCCTCTGTGTTTCCCCTGCCTGACTGCCCATGTGCCCCTCGTCATCCCTCTGTTGATTCTGCCTGAGTTTTCTCACTTCTGACTTTGGCTGCCCGGCTTCACTGCTCTGACATATCCAGACCTGAGAAACAAGAATAACATTAACATTAGCTAACACGAACTGAGCTCTCATTAAGTCCGAGGCACCATGTAAGGTGTTCCAACAGTAAGTTCACCCGTGACATTTTTACACCCATTCTACAGATGAAGGAGTTGAGGCTTCGGAAGGTTAAGTCATTTCACTGAGGTCCAGTAGCCTGAAAGCCGACTCAAGACCTTCTGCCTCCACAGCCCATGCTTCTGTCCTAAAGTTAATGTCCACCTGCCTTTCTGAAAGATAAAAATGATCATTCACAGCCCCGTCCCACAGCTCCACATTTAAAAATCTCACCTCTCCCCACTCCCTCCTTGAGACCCTATGTTTTAGCACCTGGGTCCTCACTGCTCCCTAAGCACTTGAGACACATTCAGGCCTCCCTCTCTTTGAGGGATCTCTGCCTAGAATGCTTCTGCTGCGCCTCTTGCAAACTCCTATCCATATGTTAAGAAAAGCCCAAATGTTGCCTTCTCTGTGAAGCCATCTATGATTCCCTTGGGCAGAAGTGGTCTCCCAGCCCTGTGCTTTCGTAACACTCCATCCTGAATCTCTGTGATAGCAGGTGATGGCATTTTCCATCATTGTAACCATGTTTACACAACTGTCTGCTTCATTAGGTTGTGAGTTTTCAGAGTCTGGGGACCATGTCTCATTCACCCCTTAATCCCTTGTGCCCAACAAAGGGCCTGGAGCTCTATCAATCAATCTAACCATCCATCCATCTACCTTTCTGTCCATCCATCCATCCATCCATCCATCCATCCATCCATCCATCCATCCATCCATCCATCCATCCATCCATCCATCCATCATCTGTCTGTTTGTTCAATCAACAGATACCTATGGAGTGCTTACTAGAGGCAGTGGAGATGAGAGATTGACCCAGAGTCAGAGAAACCTGAAGTCACTCCTGACTATGCCTCTTGCCCAGCTCTGTAACTCCAGGAGATTTACTTATACTCTGTGCCTCAGTTACCTTATCTATACAATGGGATAATAATAAATTTCTACCGTGTGTTATTTTGTGAAGATTGAATAAAATAATCATGTAAGAATATTGAGAATCAAATCCTGCACAGTATAGGCATTACATAAATGCTAGCTGCCATCATCATCATTATGATTATGATTATGATTGTGATTATTACTGTTACTTCTTCCATGAGCCAGGCACTGTGCTCACTGATGGGGAGGAGGACAAACAAGTCAGCTACAGTCCTGTGTCCCCGTCCTCAGCATTTAACACCTAGTGAGGGAAGCAGATGTTAAAGAAGACAGTTCCAGAACTAGGCTTTGGATTCCAGTTGTGCCAAGTGGCAGGCAGACGTGCGGGGTGCACCAGGGCCTTGGGGGACGGGACTGGGGCTCCAGGAGGACTTGCCATCAGCAGATTATCAACAGCAAGACTCATTTCCACCTTATTTTCTATTCCTAACCAGGGCTCACACGGTACTCGAAAAGCCATCCCCCATGCTCCATTGCTTCCTCTGGTGACACCAACATGCTAGGGCTTGAGCCTTCTGTCCCCTTACAGTGGGGTGGGGCTGGCATCTCAGTAGAAGTCTGGTCTCTGACCCAGGCTCCTGGTCATGCTGACAGCTTGCAGAACACACTGTTGGAAACTCTGTATTGGATTATGTTTCCATTCAGGATGCTACAGTGAGAGGGACAGTCATAGTTACAAATCTCAATGTGTTAGAAGCCCTGCTCAGTAGCATTCAGAGGCTTCCCACAGCCCTGGGGACAAAACCCAAGAGCTTGACTTATATCTAAGTCTCTCCGTGCTATGGCCTCAGTTTGCCTTTTTGGCTGGGTTTTTTTTTTTGTTTTTTTTTTTCCCCCTTCTGTCTTGATTCATGGTTCTTGAGTAGTGTTTCTGAGCCTTTGGGGGCTTTGAGACTCAAGAATTTCATGCAAGCTTTGGCCCCTCTGCAAAAAGGCAGACCATTTTGTACATATTTTAGGAGGTTCAAGGACCACCATCCCCTGATGAAGGCCATTCAGGGCCCTTAGGATTAAACCCCACCCCATTCTCCACCCCCACTTACAGCACTGGACAATCTCATGAACATAGGCTAAATGTGTCTGCATTCTCCAAGGCGTGGGGCCTCCCTGCCTACCTGCTTTACCCACCTAAGCAAGCTGGGGACAGTTTCTTATGCTGAGATTATCTGATTCTGGTGGTCTAAGAAAGCATATTTCTTCTGTTTGGCCAGTGAGAGGCGGTGTACCTAGTGGTTACAAATGCAAACACTGGAGCCCGCTCGTCTAGTCTCAAATTCTGGCTGTCACTTGATAGTTGCATCACCTGGCAAATTACTTTAACTCACTCTGCCATGATTTCCTCATCTGTAAACAAGAGAGATAAGAGTATGTATTCCGGAGGGTTCTTATAAGGATTCACTGAGATGAAGTACCATCAGCATTAGCTGCGGTTGCTATGTTCCAGCACGGCTTCCATGCATGGTGGGTGCATGCAGGTACTGAACAATGAGCTGGTGACAAGAGCCAGCTGCCAGCTTCCAAGCACAGTGCTAAGCACTGCAGACAGGAAGAAGGAGACACAACCCTGCCATTAAGAAGCTCATACTCTAGCAAAAAGTACAGAACAGTGATTTTGGGTGACTGCAAAAATGGGGCGTATACAAGGTAGGTGGGCACGTGAGGAGAAGGCATCTCCATCTCCTGAGGGACTTAGGGAGCCCTTTGCTGGAGTAAACAGGGGGAAGCACTGCAGGTGGAGGGAGCAGCAGGAGCAGAGGCATTTGGGTGTGAGAGGTTACGGTGCTGCCACATTGCACAGTGGGGCAGGCTGCACGGGGGAGCCAGGCTGACCAGGTTGTGCCAGGCTTCCAGAACTGTGCAGAGGAGGTCAGATTTTGTCCTGTAGCCCTCCTGCCTTTTGCAGTGGGACTCACCACCCTCCCCCTTCTCATGCAGGAGATCCAGGAGCTGGAGAGGAAGCTGGAGGACCAGCTGGCGCAGCAGGAGGCGGCCCAGCAGCAGCAGGCCCTGGCAAGCTGGCAGCAGTGGGTGGCTGATGGGCCCGAGCTTCTGAACGAGCCTGGGGAAATGGATTCTGAAAGGCAGGTGTCCGCTGTCCTGAGGCAAGCCCTGAGCAAGGGCCAGAAGTTACTGGAGCACCACCAGCAGAGGTAGGCCATGTGCCCAGTGTTCCTGGGTGGTGTTAGTCCCCTGCAGGCCTGCAGGAACCTGGCTTCTCCAGCTCAGCTGGACATCGTCCACCTGGGATCCCATGCTCCTGCCTAAGGTGTCATCCGAGTGCTCAGGCACAAGCTGCTGGCTTTGAAGCATATTTTTTCTTCTCTGACATCTTCTAACTTTATTTACTTATGTTTTGGTTTTAATATCATTGATGTTTTACTAAACATCATATTTTTAAACTTTTTATTTTTTTATTTTTTTGTCTTTTTCCGTGTCCGGCAATGGATCGCAACCCTCAGTGTCGCCCCCGTACCGGACCGGGACCGGCAACGGGATCGCAGCCCTCGGTGTTGCCCCTGCGCCTTGCTCAGCCAGTGAGCGGGAACCGGTCTGTATGTGGGATCCGAACCCTCGGTGGGAGCACCGCCGCGCTTCCCAAGTGGCGCACTGTAGCAGTGCGCCACCGGGCCGGCCCATTATTTTGAAGTAATTATAGACTCACAAGAAGTTGTGAAAATAGTATGGAGAGGTCTCATGTACCTTCCCCCAGTAGCCCCCAATTGCTCACATCTTGCATAATCATAGTACTTGATCAAAATCAGGAATTGATATTGGCATAAGGCAACAAATTACAGGTCTTATTCCAATTTCGGCATAAACAAAGTATTTTATATGTTGCTTTTGTGAACCATCTTCTTTTTTTGTTCCTTGTATTCTTTTCAATTAATATTAGACAAATAGCCTTTGCCCATGGCATTAAGAACTCTTTAAAAAACATAATTTTTAACAGCTCCATAATTTTCCACTGTGAATATAATATTGATGTGAAAAGGATAGAGTACAAACTATACACAGTGTGATTAATTTTTGAAAACACACACATAAATTAATTGGAAGGAAACAGTCCAAACTTTAATGGATGTGAGTTTTGGGTGGTGAGGTTACAGGTGATTTTAATGTATATGATCATGCTTCTCTGTGTAAGCACAGCATCAAAGTGCAGTTCAGTTCCATTGAAATGATCATACGAGGGGGGCTGAATCTGTGGGGTTGGAAGGAAATGCTCAGAGGTGCTGATTTAAGCTGGGATTTTAGGGTATATAATATTCATTCATGCGATCCCTGGAGGAGATTGCTTGTGATGAAGCTTTGCTTTGAGTTGTCCCTGCAAAAGGATTAGGTTTTAATAGTAAGAATGTGGGGCGGATCCATGAAGCCAACTTTCAGTGGCTGAGGGATGAGTTAAACAGGCCCCTGCCTGGAAGTCAGGAAGCCTCATGTGAAAAGATCCCACCCCGTCTTATGGTCAGAGCCAGGACCACCCTTGGAAAATGGTCTGGGTCTGCTTCAACACAAGGGTGCCTGGTGGGTATAGACCCCAGATCTTAGTCTTCTTGGTCATGGCCATGAGGACTCAGGCAGAGTTTTCAAGGTAGGATCACAGATCACCCTGTAATGACACAGAAAAGTCTCCTTATGGCTTTCATGAAACTTCTCACTTTGACGACCCTCCTTGATACGTTATTTGTGGAGCAGCGTAGGCAGGAAGAGGACAGCAAACAAGAAAACCTCTTCTGCACCTCTCTCTATATAGAGGGTTTTTTAATTTTTTTTTTTTTAATGATGAAAGAAAATAACATCGATTTGGTCAAGGCACCTAAAGAGGGGTTGGGAGGCCATTTCAGCTTGAGCTTTAGGCACATCTCCAAAGACATCCCGAAGTTTTGAACTCTTGTAATCAGTCACATCCAAAGACACCCTGGACTTTCAGACTTTTCTAGTCAATCACAAGGGTTACAGTCCCCTGGAAAAATAATGCCCAACACATCTGCCAACCACATGTTGACTGTTATTCCACACACCTCCCGTCAAACTGAAAACAAGTTCCAGCTGAGGCCCGTCGGACAGACTGCCACCCCAGCCCTTACTGCCTAGACTGCTGAGAGGTGCGTGCACACATGACAGTGTCTGACGGCAACTTTCGTAACCTGCCCCCCTTCTGACTGGTCTTCTTTCCTTTATAAGCTCAAACTTCTTTGTTCTTCAGAGTGTTTCCCAGAGTAACTGGGAGCATGTCCTGGGCTGCAGTCACTCACACTTGGCTCAAATAAGTTCTTCGCTGTTTAAGCTGTGCCTCAGTTTCTTTCCAGATCCACAACAGTGGATTATTATAATAACTAGATGATCTTCCCATAGTCTCACTCTGTAACAAAACTGGACTCATGTAGATTTTATTTTCGCTCTAGTTTGAGAGAGGAACAACAGAACAGTGTTGTGCTGGAAGATTTGCTGGAAAATATGGAGACTGACACCTTCGTGACCCTGTGTAGCCAGGTAAGAACACACTAGCCGTATTCTGAATCCATCCCTTGCCAGCCCCTCACTTCACCCTTTTCTCAGGGTTCACATCTCCTTGGTGGTAGGGTGGGGATAATAATGGAAACCTCAGGAACTGCAGAGCAGATTTATGAAAAGCCCCTAGCACAGGGCCCAGGATGCAGAGGACACTCGATCATTGGTAACAACAGCAACCAGAAGAAACGTCTTGTCGGTTTCTCTTCTGTGATCTGACAGACACCCAAACATCCTTCCTTCTCTCGATCATAAATAAGTTTAATACGCCAAGAGTGGGTTCCACCAAGAATAAAGTTGGAAAGGGAAAGCTGGGCCAGAGCAAGAGGCCAGTGGCACTGCACCCCGCGTTTCAGCCCATCCTTGGCCACAGTTCAGTGCTCACCTCCCTTCCTGAGACAGAGCCCTGAGGCTGTGGGCCTGGAGCCATATGCAGAACTGTTTACCTGACTGCTACTAGTTGTATTTTATATGCATCCCGAGCTGGGCTTCCCTTGTTTCCCCGTTTCTGTAAGTACCAGGAAACATAACTTATGACAATGACTGATGCAGACCACAGGACGTCTACAGGAAGGTGCTTGCTGGTTTGATGACATCTGGGGTCACATTCTGCAATTCTTTCCACGTTTCTTTCTTGTAGTTCCAGCTGCCATGTCTGTATTCAGAAAAAGAAGGGAAAAAATAGAACACAGTCACTCCACCTGCTTTCTCTCTTCAAGAAAACAAATGCCCCCAAGTCCCTGCAACACATTCTATTCACCTCCCAAGGAGAACAGGCTTTGGACCCCACCAGCTGCGAGGAAGCCTGCAAGTAAAATACTTCCTCCTCAGCCTCAAAGAAAAAGAATCAGCAGGGAGAAGGGTGGGGAACACGCTTAGGTGTCCAGCAGCAGAATCAGGCACAGCTGTGCCCGGGCACACACAGCTTCCCAAATGGATTTGTTCCCTATGGCTGCGGTAACAAATAACCACAAACAGTGGCTTAACACAACACAAATTTATGATCCTATAGTTCTGTAGGTCAGAAGTTCAACCTGGGTTTCTCTGGGCTAAAATCCAGGTGTTGGTAGGTTTGTATTCCCTCCGGAGGCTTTAGAGGGAAGAAAATCTGATTCCTGCTCATTCAAGTAACTGACAGGATTCGGTGCCTTGCGGTTGTAGGACTGGGGTCCCAGTTTCCTTGTCAGCTGTCAGCCAAGGAACAGTCCAGCTTCTAGAGGTGCCTGCATTCTTCAGCTCCCTTCATCCATCTCTGAAGCCAGCAATACTACATCTCTCTCTGACCTACCACAGCAGGAAGGGTCTCTGCTTTTAAGGACCCACATGATGATTAGGTTGGACTCACCTGGATAATCCAGGATGACCTCGCCATCTCAGCATGCTTAACCTTATTCCCATCTGCAAATGTATTCCCTTCACCATGTAAGGTGGCATATTCACTGCACTTAGATGCTTTGCAAAGTCAGAATTCTTTTTAGGAGACAGTATCAGAAACTCAGCTCAAATTGGTTTGAGCATAAGAGCAAATGTATGGGCTCCCTGACCGTCCCCCAGAAGAGCAGGGCTGGGGTCTAGGGACTCAAATGACAAAAGGACTGTCTCTGGGTCTTTCTGCTCCTTCATGTCTCTTCCTGTCTCTTTGTGCCCACTGGTAAGCTTTGTCCACACAGAGGGGGACATGCAACTACCCACCTTGAGTTTATGGCCTTTCAACATCCACCTGTCCTTTGCTGTGTAAAGTGCTTCTCTCTCCTGGATTTGCCATATAAAATCCCAGGGAAGGTCTGTGGGATTTTTGGGGGGGCAGGTGGCCAGGCATGCCCACCTTGTCACCGGAAGTACCTATTACGTGTGTCTTTGCAGCACAGAACAGATTTCCATGCCGCAGCTCATTGTGTTCTCACAAAACCCTTTGCCACAGGTATTATTATTACCCCCATTTTACAGATGAGGAGACCAAGGCATAAGAAAAATAAGGACACATGGTTCTCTACAGTGGGGCTGGGAGCCCAACACAATTTTTCTGGGGTGCAGGGTCTACACTTTCTTTTTAAACTTTTTGTTTTGAAATCACTTTAGATTCACAGGAAGTTGCAGAGCTGAGAGTTCCACACAGTTTCCCCAGTGGTTGCTCTAGTATAACATCAAGACCAGGAAGGTATATTGATATAAAGTGCACGTATAGTTAGTTCTATGTCATTTTATCACATGTGAATTTGGGTAACGACCACTACCACCATCCAGATACAGAACGAGTCCACTGCCATAAAGATCTCTCTTGTGCTGCCCTTCTGTGGTCACACCTGCCTCCACTATCCCCAACCCCTGGCAGCCACTGCCCTGCCCTCCATCTGTGAGTTTTGTCAAGCCTGGAATGTCACATGCATGGACTCATGCAGCATGTGACCTGTGGGAACTGCCTGTCTCCACTCAGCACAGTGCCCTTGAGTCCATCCAGTTGTTTCTTTTTATTGCAGAGTGGTATTCCATGGCATGGATGTGGCACGGTGTTTTTAATTGTCCACTGGTTTAGAGACACTGCAGCTGTTTCCAGAGCCTGCGCTGTTACCCCAGTGCCATATGGCCTCGTGGAACACAAGCAGGAGAAGAAGGGTTACTAATTGCCCAGCTGTGGGCCAGGGCTGTAGCTTTGGTGGTTTGGGGACCACCCAAGTGAGCTGAGAGTGGCTGGAAGGCAGAGAGGAGGCCTTGAGAAATGTCTGTCCTGGGAGACAGGGTCGCTGACCGATAGATTTTTTTTGACAGCTCTGTGAATTCAGGAACATGTTTTCCAGACTGAGCTACTAAAATATTTATCACCCTGGGACAAAACATCCTAAGAATGGAATAAATTAATAACTGTTGTTCGTTAAGTGTAGAGGCTGTGAGGATTTGAGCTTCCTCCCTAACTCCTGTAGGAGCTGAGACTGGCGTCTTACCTCACGAAGATGACGATGCTGCCCGGGGCCACGCTGCGCCGGCTCCTGAGCGTGGCCATGCCCGCAGCTTCACAGCCCCAGCTGCTGGCCCTGCTGGATTCAGCCAGCGAGAAACATTCAGACCACGCGGCAGAAAACAAGGGCAGCAGGGAGCAGGCCGACCTGGGCAGGAGGAGGTGAGCGCGCACAGGCCACAGGACGCCTTTGGAAAACAGGAGCGTGAGCATAAAGGAAACCCATGCAGGGAGGGGGCAGGCCTGCGGGCTTTCCCAGCTGGCACATCCCTGTTTAGAAGGGTCACCAGGAATCCTTTAAGTCATGGTAGGCTCAAGTCTTTTGTCCAGTGGTCTAGTCTGTCACCACTTTTTTTTTTTTCAAGTAGAATCTTGAGAAAATGAGGTTACCTGGGGCCACAAATATGTCATACATGCCCGTTAAAGAGAATGTAAAAAATGCATAAAAGGAAAAAAAAAAAATACCCATGGGTTCTACCATCTGCACAAAATGGCTATTAGCATTTTGTTACATTTCTTCCTTCAGAATGTGTTTTCTGCTGGGTTTTGTGAGTGTGTTGTATGTGTGGTGTGCGTTAGTGTGTCTGAGAGTGTGGGTGAGTGTATTTGTGTGTTAATGTGTATATATGTGAGTGTGCATGAGTATGTGGTGTTTATAGGAGTTGTATTTGTGTGCGTGAGCGTGTAGTGATCACACAATATATACAGCCTTACATTCTGCTTTTCAGGACCTTACAGCAGAAGCAATTTTTGTTACAACTCTTGTCCACATGCAAACATCATCCTATGCAATTCTTATCCCCTGTACTATGTTTCCTACTATTTTAACAATTTGAAATAAGCAATTTTTGTTACAACTCTTGTCCACATGCAAACATCATCCTATGCAATTCTTATCCCCTGTACTATGTTTCCTACTATTTTAACAATTTGAAATACATACTTTCCACTGTCATTGAAACATCTTTATAGGTATTATTTTTACTGGCCGCCTAACACCCCACCTGAAGGCTGTGGCACAGTGTTTGTAACTGTAATCCTACTATCGGACATTCAGTTGGAGCCTGTTTTTCCCTCAATTATGGGTCACTCTGAAGAGATACTTTCCTTTAGGATGGGGGTCTAGGTATGAATTGGGTCAGTAAAGTCTCTTTATAATGAAAGGCAGGAAGCTGGGGTGTGGGATGTGGTATGAGGCGGGTTTGGGGGCCAGCCAGCAGTGCCCCCCGAGAACAGGGTACCTGCGGGATGCGGCTGCAGCTGAAGGCCAGGCTGCAGAGCCGCGTTCTCAGCCAGGTCCACAGGAGGTGGGGACGGGTGTCCAGGAGCCCGAGAGCCTGCTGACCTGGCACAAGGGTGTGGACGGGCGTGTGTGGACAGTATTTTTCCTGAAAAACAGGAGCAATGTCTTTTTATCAGAGTCGTAAAGAGGCCTCTGACTCAGAAAAGTGGGAAGCACTGCTGAGGGCACGTAGGGCTGGTGTGAGAGGAGGAGGGGGTGAGGGGACAGCAGCTGTGGGAGGTGGCAGGAGTCCAGGGCAGGAGGCCACAGTGGCCCGCAGGAGCCCTCCCAGCTCCCGCGCCAGCCAGGGCTCAGGGAGAGGGCCAGGCGTGGGCATGGCCAGAGGGTTGGTGTGGGCGTGGCCAGGGGGCTGCATTTTGCAGCCTGGTATTTCTTGGTGCACAGCTAGGGGTTCATGCAGAGAGCAAGTATTCAAGGTGACCCTGGAGTAGGCACATGCATGGTCACAGGGAGGCCACCTCTACCTGGGGACCACCCATGAGGACCTTGTTGTGGAGCTGCCCCTTCAGCCAGCTTAGTTTGGGAGGCTGGCGTGGGCGTGGGATGGGCAGGCTGAGCTGGGATAGAACAAGAGGACTCGGAGCAGCTGTCACCAAGTGTGGAGCATGAGCATGCCCTTTGTCTGCCCAGCCTCATGGCTGCCTGGACTGGATGACTTCTGGAGTCCCAGGCTACTCACCTTAGTCTCTGAGGGCAGGGCAGTCACTACTGTAGTCGCCCAAGCACCTGGCACTTGGTCATTACATCATTTAAGAGTTTTGGGTTTCAAGGGTCTTAGATTTCAAGCAGCAGAATCTGCCTAATCTAAGCAAGAGCTGCGTGTACTGAAGGACGTGTCAGAATCCAGGGAAGAGTGGTCCAGGCCCCGGGAAAGGCAGGGCCAGGGAAGTACCCCGTGCAGTACTGCTGTCAGAGGACCATCCTTTCTGCTCAAGAATTGGACTCCTAGAAGAGAGAGCGCGCCTGGCCTGGCGAAGGAGAGGGGCCGTCTCCATCGCCATTCAGGCAAGTGTGAAATGCCGAGGCGGGAAATTAGCTTGGCACAGGCAGGACCCTCAGGTCCACACTGTCACTTATTGACTTGATCTCAACCCAAGGCTGCCACACAGCTCTGTCCTCGCTCTCCTTCAGTCTAGAATCGCACACCTTCACGTGGCCTCAGTGCTCCCTGCCTAGCCCACCTTCCAAGCTTCTGCTGTGCTCTCTCAACTTCTGTATTCATATAGTCATAAAACACTTATCAAGCTCCCGGTACATCCACTGTAGGTGCTAGGACTATGGGATGCAGGGGTAAGAGGCAAAGTGCTGCCTCCATGTAGCTTGCTTCTCTCAGTTGTCCCCACCTCTAGGCAGCCTTCCTCTGTCTGACTGATGTCACCTGTCTGTGATCCCCTGAACTGGGGATTCCTTGAAGGCAGAGACTACATCTTGACCAGGCCCAAGAAAGTGCTTGATCTTTGTGCATTGAGTGAGTGAAAGAACAAATGGAAACTATCAGGGTTGTTGGTGTCATTGAGGGGTGAAGCCCTATAGGGCTTTTTGGGATTCTTTTTTATTTATTTATTTATTTATTTATTTTTGTGGCTGGCCAGTAAGGCGATCTGAACCCTTGCCCTAGGTGTCATAACACTGCACTCTAACCATCTGAGCTAACTGACCAGCTCCTTCTATTTTTTTTTTTTTTAAATATAAAATACTCCTTTCTTACCTTTAGGAAACACCAAGGCTGGTGGCAAGCCTTGGAAAGCAAACTGCGAGAAGACCTGATAAGGAGAGGATCAGAAAAGATGCTCTGGGCCCGCAAGAGGAAGGAGAGGTAATGCGGGGCACTTGCTCAGGTGTGCTGGGGAGGGGTATGCCACGCTGCCTGTGGGCCGGGATGGGCAGGCAGGAGGTGACAGAGAAGAGGAGGGTTGCTGCAAACATACCCAGGCTCCTTCCCTGAAGAAAACCTGTCTTTATTCAGGGCTTAGGTTAGAAGCTGAAGATAAGCCTGTTGCTCTCAGTGGGAGAAGGTTCTCTTAACATGTATTAGCCTGTTAATTACTGTATTTATTTTAGCTAACGGCTATTTTTAATGAAATATAATTAGAGGAAGAATTCCTCATAGCTCTACAGACTTCACTGTTCACAGAGCCCTTTCATTTCTTGCATTGAGCCTTCCAGAAAGGGGGGATGATAAAACAGAAGCTCGGGAAGGTCAGATGAAGATGCCCCATGCCTGCAGCTGGTAAATAGTGGCCATAGAATTTGGGACCAGCTAACTGTACCCCTTATTTCCCTCATCTTCCAGGCTTGGGCACATATCCTTCTATCCAGTACTTTTCTCTTTCTGCTGTGGTTATTGTGCACCTAGAGATCAGAGGGAGCTGAGGTTCAGAGTGGTTTTAAATTACTGCACACCATTAAACAAGTGTCTCCTGCGATTCCCACTAGAGAAGATTTAGGGGAAAAAATGACATCAGGTAGATTTATAATGAGTTTGAAAGTGATAACCATTGTGTGCTCTGGAAACAGTGGCTGTCCAAGGCAAGTGTCTTCCTGAGTCCTGCCCCTTCCAAATTTCTCAGGGCTAAGGTGAAGGCGCTGAGGCAAAGCTTCACAGGTTGTCCACAATAAAAAGCTTAGAGCCATTGATAGCAGGCTGGATATCAGAATATAGTCCGAAAGGAATAAGATCAGGATATTGACCCAGAGAAGTAAATTCAAGCCAGAACAAGAAAATTAAATTCAAGCTATATAACTGTAGAGTGTTCCACTAGGGGGTTCCTGAGCTGCACTAGTAGAAGTAGAATGGGTACAGATCAAGAGATGCGATGGCCCCACTGTCCTGGCCACTGTGCTAGCCTTCACCCAGCCTAGGGGCACCATGGATCTATGTTGGAAGGAGGAGAGACTATGTATCAGACAGAGCCGGGTTTGAATTCTTGCTTGGACTTACTAGCTGCAAGGACAAGAATTAGTGGTGATGGCAATAGAGCTTGTACCTGCCACATCCCTTCAGGAAGGGCCAGCAAGCGTGCCAGTGATGCCCAGCAGGTGAATGTCCAGTGACATGGGCTTGTCTTGCACTGCTTGGGCAGAGAGACAGCCCTGAAGCTTTCAGGTAGCCCAGGTCTCTCAGGGATAGTCACGGCCATTGTGAACAGCAGCCAGGGATTCAGAGGCTAGACTGCTCACGGACAGGATCCCAGCAATCCTTTTATGGGACATTCCCAAAGCGTGCCAGACTCTTCTATTTCAGACCCATTTTGTATAAGTTGTAACTGTTGCTTTGTAACCAGGCTTCATCAGCCTGCTTTTAGTGTGAAGTCCCTGTGATGTACTGGTAAATGTTGAACAATTAGCTGGTAGGAAGAGGGGTGGGGAGCTCTGACTTGAAGTATTTGCTGATTTCCATGGTGCAAATACTCCCACCGTGGCTGATTTCAGGCTAACAATGTGAGGAAGAGGGGCTTGCAGAACTTCTGAAAATTTAAGTCGTGGGCCACTAAGATTTGACTGCGCACACTACTGCCACAGGCTTCCACTAATTTCAGGGGCAATGTGGTGACCGAAGGGAAAAAGCCTTTCTTTAAAATGGCACTTGGTTGGGGACCACAGGATCCAGGTGGGGCTTTTCCTGGAGAACTCTATCAGAATACTGAGGCGGGCCGGTTGCCAAAAATGTTAAATTTGATCTTCTGTTTTTTCTTTAGCATATTAAAGAAGACGTGTCTCCCTCTCAGAGAGAGGATGGTATTTCCTGGAAAAGGAAGTTGGCCACACCTGTCCCTGGAGCCCATTGGTGAACTGGCCCCTGTACCTATTGTAGGGGCAGAGACCATGGACATATTAAACACAGGCGAAAAACTCTTTATATTCAGAAATCCAAAGGAGCCGGAGATCTCATTGCACGTTCCTCCCAGGAAAAAGAAGAACTTTCTGAATGCCAAAAAGGCTGCAAGGGCCTTGGGCATGGACTAGTCCAAAGGAAAGCTCCAGAGGAGCATCTGAAGACAGATTATTTTCTCTTGCCCACCTGTAGGTGTTTGTTTATAATGTACAATTTGTAAACATAACAGCACAGACATAACACACAGACACTCCCAACACACCCTGACTTTCACAAACTCAGTTTAATCTGGTCTCATGAATTTCCAGACGGCGCACTCTGTTGCACATCACGGGACATGAGCACTTACTGCCTCCAGCCCCACCTCACCAAGGACCTGTAGGAGACCCCCGCCCCCCAATTCACATCCCACTGTCTGGCTGCATGACACACAGTCTGTATGTTGAAGGCAAGGTTCTCTGTTCTTATATTTTGTGCTTTTTACATATTCTGTTTTTATAAAGGGAACTTTTTTAAAAAAATGTATTTTACACAGAGCCCTTCATAGCGGAACTCATTTTGGCTTATGTAGGAACCCTTTATTTTTAGTTATTTCTTGTGTTTTGGTCCCCCCGTTGTGGTCTTCAACAGAGAGATTTGCTCTCTATCACTCCAGTTGCCAAAAATGTGCCGTTACTACAGTATAGCAATGCCAGTTCAAAGCAGAGTTATTTTTTCCATTTTACAAATGAGAAAATCCAGAGGCATAAAAAGGCGAAGCAATTTTTACAAGATGATAAAGCTAATAAGGAGCAAAATCAGGATTCACACTTTACAGCCCCAGACCCTTGACCTTGCTCCTGGCCTTGATCGCATAACAGCCCTCACTCTTTTACCAAGAAATAAACTGCATACAAGTCCTTGTGTTTTACCAAGTGCTTTTGTATGTCCTGACCCTTTCCATCTTCACAGCAGACAATGTCTCACTGGGGCTGGGCCACAACATTGCATGAGCTTTGCTGAGAGCCAGGCAAGGAATACGATTGCAGTGGGAGAGCCAGGCAAGGAATACGATTGCAGTGGGTCTTTTCTGAGGGTAGGAAATGATTAGGGAGTCCTGTCACCAGCAAGGGGAAGAAAAGGATCGCTGATGAAACATCAGTCATGTGAGAGTTGCCGCTAGACACTGCTGACTGCTTTAACCCTCTTAATCGTCACTAATACCCCAGCAAGGTGGGTATCCCTATTCCCAGTTTACAGCCAAGGAACATGAGACTCAGGGAGTTAAAGTAACTTGTCTGCGATTACACCATCTATACGGCAGGAATTCTGGGTTTGAACCTGGGTCTTCTAACTTAAAAAGTCCTATCTGCCCTGGATATCCGTTTCCATTGGCAACCTGAAGGTCAAGTCTTACTTGCAGTTTCCTGTCGGCATGCATACTGCACAATGAACATGGACCTCCGCCAGGGGCTGCACTTATCCTGGGGGACGGCTGGGTAGCATCATAACGAGCTGCCAGTTGGCCACATCGCTGCAATAGTGGATATGCACAGTCGCAGTTCAGTACAGGAGAGAAGAGCTGATGAGTCTGGTTTTCCCATCAGAAAGCCCAGTGGGCAGAGTGCAGACAGGGGAAGAGCAGTGATTTTCACACACAAGATGGTGCGGTGGAGAATGCATGGTGTTTGGAATCAGCAGACGAGTTCAAATCCTGCTCCACTAGTTGTGGGCTCTGTGTTCTTGAGCAAGTCATCCGACCTTTCTGAGACTCATTTTCTTCATCAACAAAATGATGAAAATCCTTTGTTGTAAGGATTAGATGCTACTAGATCTGCAAAGCACTTGGTGGCTTGGGCATGCCACATCTTTGTCCTTCTTTACCTCTTGCAGGTGACCGTATGACTTTTTTATACATTCCTGCTTCTAGAAGGGCTCTGCTAGAATTATTCATGGTTGAAAGTAGGTTGCACACAAGGATTTCAAAAAAATAGCTCAAAATCATAAGCTGAAGGCTGATTGAAGAGGCTATTAGCAACAGGAGGTGCCCACGCTGTTCAAAATCCAGCATTTGAACCTAATAAAAACTCCCTATGTTAATAGACAGAGAAAGTCTAACTACTGATTTACCTTTTATAAACCTACTGCGTGAAAAACACCAAGATGTGTTGAAGAAAGCCTGTGTTTCTGGAATTAGGTGGATCAGGTTTCAATCCTGGCTCTACGATCCCTGAACAAGTCATTTAGCCACTCTGAACTTCAGTCTCTTCATCTGAAAAACAAGGGTCCTAATATCTACTTTGGAGAAGAGATGATGTAAACAGTGAAGATATTGGATATTATGTGTACAGTACCTCATAAAATGTTGGGGGCAATAAATGTAGCTTATTATATTTTTATTTATTCACAAAATCAAGCTTTGCTGTTCTTTTTATTCCTGTTGCCACACAGGATGAAGGCAGTTTTCTTGCAGGGCTTTTCCTGCCACAATCTGTGGAAGCCTACTTGTGAGAGGGAAGCTCCAGGGAACTTGGACTGAGGACTTGAACTCAAGTCTGGGCTCTGTTACAAGCTGCGGCAGTGGGAAAACTGCTAAGCTTTTCTGAGGCTCAGCTTCCTGTGCTTTGTCTTCTAAGAGTTCAGACTAGTTGCATTGACAGACACAAAAATAAATAATTTTTAAGTGAAAAAGATAAAACACATACATGAAAATCCTGCTGTGGGAATTTGGAAATGAGATCAAACCTGGCAGGGGATATTTGGGGATAGATTTCTGCTAACGACTCCCAAATCTTCATCTCCAGATTGGATTTCTTGGGCTATAGACACAATGAATGCAGCTGGCTGGACATCTCCTCCTGGACATGTCACACATGGCTCGACCTCAGGATGGCCAACCCTGGACTCATCAGCTTCTCCTGTAAAACCCGTTCCACCGTGGATGTACCCTCTATGACTGGATGGCACCAAGCCAGAAACCTACAAGTCATCCTAGACATCTCTGTTTCTTGGCCCCCAATCCAATGACTAGATCTCACTTATTGTACCACTGAATTAGCTTTCACTTCCATGTGTTCCTTGTACCCTCCACGGCCACCCAGGCTGAGGAATCATCCCTCTTTCCCAGATGGTGCTGGCAACTTGTTTCCCTCCAGGCTGGCCCCAGTCAGTCTGCTAACATGGGAGCCTTGTCTACCTCAGTCATGCCCTTGCTGAAATCCTGCAAAGGCTCTCCATTGCCTACAGACCTCCATGGATTGTCCTCTGATTACCTTCCTAGCTGAGTCCATAGTGGAGAAGCTCCTATTTCCAAGGAGCCATCAATTGGCAGTGAGACCCAATGGGTAAGGTAGATCTGGGTTGCTTCCTGGATCTGCCATTTCCCGGCTGTATGGCCTGGGGAAGCCACCTAAGCTCTGTGAACCACCGATTCCTCACCTGCTTTACAGAGTTAGTGGAATGATACTAACAGATCTGCAACATCACCAGCACCACTTTAGACAAACCCAAATACAAAATGGTGCCACCCACCTCCTCCCCTCCCCACCAGCTTCCCTTTATGAGAAGCCTCCTGACTTAAACAGAAACCCCTTTTACTTCCACAAGGATGCAGTTCTCTACCCCAATCCACATTAGCGTAATGCCCCTCCTTGATGGTATCAGCCAGCCCTTGGTGCACTATATAAGCTCTACCACCCCCACACCTGCGGCTGTCCCCCATTTTCAGGGCAGCCCTGGGCCCTGTGCCACTCTGAGCACAGCCTGGCAGATTTCTTTCTTTAATAAAGCTTGAATGGTACCCGGCATCTCGGCTCACTTTCTTTCAGATACCTACCATGTGCCTGACACAGGGGCACACACAATACTTGTTAGCTATTGTTATTGTCTTAGAAAGTTTTTAAGCAGGAATAACAGCAATCTGACTTGTGTTCTAACCAACTGATGCATTTCTCTTGATACTTCTTCTTTGGCCCATGTGCTATTTAGAAGTGTGTTGTTTAATCTCCAAATATTATAGGATATTCTACTTATTTTTCTGTTACTGATTGCTAGCTTAATTCTATGTGAGATGAGAGCATGCTTTGTATAATTTCTATTCTTTTAGATTTGTTCTTATGCTCTATGGCCCAGAATGTGGTCTATCTAGGTGAATGTTCCAAGCAAACTTGAGAAGAATGTGTACTCTGCAGCTGTTAGATAGGGCATTCTATAACTGTCTGTTAGATCAAGTTGGCATAAAGTGCTATTCAGATCAACTCTATCCTTACTGACTTCCTGCCTGCTTGATGTATCACCTGCTGGAAGAAGGGCATTGAAGTCTCCAACTATAATAGTGGATTTGTCTATTTCTCTGGGCAGTTCTATCATATTTTGCCTCACATAAGGTAATGAATTGGTCACTTTACCATTATGTAATGCCCCTCGTTAGCCCTGTTAAATTTCCTGGTTCTGAAGTCTGTTTTGTCTGCAAGTGGTATTACTACCTCAGCTTTCTTTTGATTAGCGTGTGTATCTTTCTCCATCCCTTTACTCTTAACCTATCTCAATCTTTATATTTAAAATGAATTTCTTGTAAACAGTATATATTTGGATCTTTTTTAGAAATTCCACTCTGACTACCTCTGTCTTTAATTGAAGATTTTATATCATTCGTATTTTAAGTGCTTATTGATATAGTCGGATTAATGTCTACCATGTTTGAAACTTTTTCATTCATTGCACTTTTCTTTGTTTTCCTCCCCTTCCCCTTTTCTGCCTCCTCTGGTTTTGATTAAGCATTTTCTTTCTGTTTTTGGTGCTTGGCCAGTATGGGGATCCGAACCCTTGAACTTGGTGTTATCAGCACCATGCTCTCTCAGGTGATTAAGCATTTTTATTCCATTTTATCTCCTTTTAAAATATATCAATTATACTTAAAATTATTTTAGTGGCTATACTAGAGTTTCACATATGCATTTTATTTATTTATTTATTTTATTTTCAAATATGAATTTTAAATTAATCTAAATTCGCCTTCAAAGAACACTCTACTGCTTCCCACGTTGTGCATGTTCCTTTAGCAGACTGTTCCTGTTTCCTGTCCCCATGCGTGTGGCACTGCTGACATTCACTTCACTTGTCCATAAGCTACAGTCGCCCAATAGATTGTACTATCATCACTTGTAAAATTGTTAAAACATTTTATTGTACATTTATTTGTTCCTTCTCCAATACCCTTTGTTCTTCATGTAGATTTGAATTTATGACCTATATCATTCTCCTTAAATTAATCTAAATGCGCCTTCAAAGAACACTCCACTGCCTCCCACATGGTGCATGTTCCTTATAGCAGAGTGTTCCTGTTTCCTTCCCCCATGCCTGTGGCACTGCTGACCTTCACTTCACTTGTCCATAAGCTACAGTCACCCAATAGATTGTACTATCATCACTTGTAAAATTGTTAAAACATTTTATTGTACATTTATTTATTCCTTCTCCAATGTCCTTTGTTCTTCATGTAGATTTGAATTTATAACTTATATCATTCTCTGCCTTTTTAAAGGAATGTCCTTGTTGTTATTAGCATTTCTTGAAGGGTAGGTCAGTTGGCAATAAATTTCCTCAGTTTTTGTTTATCTGAGAAAGTTTTTACTTCACTTTTTAAGGAGAATTTCACTGAATAGAAATTCTACATTGCTGTTTTTTTCTTTTTTTCTTTCCCTCTTTTAACACTTTACATATTTCACTTCACTCTCTTCATGCTTGCATAGATTTTGACAAGAAGTCCACTGTAAATCTTATCCTTGCTTTTCCATGGGTTGGGGAATGTCCCCCTCCTAACCCCCAGGCTTCCTTTCAAGTTTTTCTCTTTGAATTTGGTTTTCTTCAGTTTGAATATGATATACCTAGGTGTAGGTTATTTAAATTTATTGTACTTGGTGTTCTGTGAGCTTCCCAGACCTGTGCTTTGGTATCTGTCATTAATTTTGGAAAATTCTGAGACATTATTACTTTAAGTAATTTTTCTGTTCCATTCTTCCTTTCTTCTATATGTGGTATTCCAATTACATGTATATTATGCCTTTTTAATTATGCACAATTCTTGAATGTTCTTTTTTTTTCTCTTTGCATTTCAATTTAGGAAGTTACTATTTACATATCTCTGAGTTCATTGATACTTTCCTAGTCTATTTCCAGTCTGCTGATGAGCCCATCAAAGTCATTGTTCATTTCTCTTATGGTGTATTTAATTTCTGTCAACTTCTTTGGATTCTGCCTTAGAATTTCCATCTCTCTGCTTACATTACCCATCTGTTCTTGCATGTTGTTCACTTTTTCCATTAGATCCTTTAACATATTCAGTGGATTGAATGCCCCCCCCCAACTCATCAGAGTTTAATTGCCACTGTAACTGTTGAGAGTGGGAAATCCTACTACAATAATTGAAAGGTGGGTTCTTGAAGAGGTGATTAGATTGTAAGGACTGTACCCTCATGAATGGATTGATCCATTCTTGGAATACCAGGAGTGGTTCTGGTGGCTTTAAAAGGAGAGTGAATGAGGAAGTTGGTCTCTCTGCTCCACCATTTTCTGCCATGTGAGATCCCTGTGTCACTGTCACCACCTCCAAGGCCTTCACCAGATGTGTTCCCTGGACTTTGGACTTTACAGTCTCCCAAACTGTAAGCAATAAATTTCACTTTCTTCACAAATTAACCAGTTCCAGGTATTTTGTTATAAGCAACAGAAATGGATTAATACAACATATTAAGCATAGTTATTTTTTCATTCCCCATTTGATAATTACAAAATATGTGTCATATCTGAATCTGGTTGAGATGCTTCTTTTATCTCTTTAGACTGTGTTTTTTTCTTGCTTTCTAGCATGATGCCTTTATAACTGTGCAACCAACTCAAACAAGGTCCATTGTTTAACCATGGCTTAAGCTTTCTTACAGATGGGGCCGAGCTGAAATTTGCAAGTCATGCAGCCCAGGCATGTGCAATAGAAGAAGCTTTGACCCCCAAATAACTCATGGGGCCATCATTTATCCCCACAGAACTAAGGAGGCTAGGAGATAACCAGAACTTGAAATGTCAAAGCTCTTTCAGAAGTGAGTGGTACGTTATCCAGAAAGTTTCAGTGCTAACACCCACCAATCAAAACCTACCCTACTAGTGCTTCTGCATACCAACCTGTTCCCCTAATCCATAAAAGTTTAACTCAACCCCAAATCGGGGAGACAGACTTGAGCATAGCCTCCTGTCTCCTTGCTGGCCGCTATGCAATAAAGCTCTTTCTTCTTACAAAAGCCAGTGTCACAAAGTTTGGCTCTCTGTGCACAAACACAAGAAGCAATGTGTCAAGTCCATTGCTTGGTAACACCCTGAACATTTTTGTAGAAATCCAGACATGGTATATCAGGTAATAAAGACTAAGGTAAACAGCCTTTAGCATAAGGTTTTATGTTAGAAGTTGGGCTGTGTGTAATATTTTCTGTAGCTGTAGGTGCCAGAGGATTTAAATTCTTCAAGTATCTTTGTTTTCTGTCTCACCTGTTGCCTTGGGCCTTCCCTAAGAGCTCCTCTTAGATAGAGTCTGTGTCTGGTAGCTCTGTCAGCTTAATTTACTGTTATTATACTGTAGCTCTGCTGGCGTGGTAAGGCATGGGGAGGAGAAGCAGTGTATAATCTTAACATTAAATCCCAGTCTTTCAGTGGGTATGTATCTCTGGGCCGTGACCTCAGGGACCGTTTCTTAGCTTCTCTCTCCCTCCCTTATGTAAGGAAGGACAGAGGGGGCAGAGGCCTGTTAGAGTTATGCAGATGCTCCAGGCTTATTTTGCAATGGTTGCTTTTTCTACTCTCCCCACCAGAGCCATGAGGGGACTTTGCTTGGCTCTTCACTATGACAATCTGGTGGTGGTCCTACAGGTAAAACCTGCAGAAGGATGAAGGATTCCCTAAGGCTGCAACCTTCTGAAGTTTCTCCAGGTCTTGCAGGGCAGGTCATAAGAATCCACACTCAGCCCCCAGCAATTGATCAAAATGACCATTTAAGTGTTCTTGACAGTCAGCAGTGGCTCTATAGATGGGCCTGTCTCTCTAGATTTGGGGGTGGGGGTTTGCCCTGTGACCTCACCTCTCTGACGGATCCAAGAAAAGTCACTGATTTTCAGTTTGTCCAGCTTTTATCTTGTTATATGCACAGGAGCAACAACTTCTAAGCTCTTTACATGTTGTAGCTGCAACTGGAAGTGGGCTGAATCTTTTTTATATCTCTCATTTCTCTCCTCATCATGTTCACATTTCTCCTTTAATTCTGGCATATGGGCAATACATAACAGCTGTTTTAATGTCCTTACCTGTAAACTCCATCATTTCTCAGTTAGGTCATATGTTCCTGCTGCCTTGCACGTCTGGTGATTTTTTTTTTTTCCTTTTTGTCTTTTTTACTGACCGGTAACAGGATCGCAACCCTCGGTGTAGCGCCTGTACCGGGGACTGGCAACGGGATCACAACCCTCCGTGTTGCGTCTGCACCGTGCTCAGCCAGTGAGCGGGAACCGGTCTCCACATGGGATCCGAACCCTCGGCGGGAGCGCCGCCACGCTCCCAAGCGGCGCACTCTCCAGTGCACCACTGGGCCGGCCCGACATCTGGTGATTTTTAATTGGATGCCATACATTGGGTATTACATTGCTGGGTGCTGGCTTTTGTTGGATTGTTTTAAATAGTTTTGGACTTTGTTCTGGCATATTGTGAATCAGTTTGGGATCAGTTGAATTGTTTGAGGCTTTCCTTTTTTTTTTTTAACAGCTTAATTGAGATATAATTTACATATCCTAGAGTTCACCTATTTAAAGTGTACAGTTCAATTTTAGTATATTGATGGAGCTGTGCAATTAGAACTATAATCTAATTTTAGAGAAATTTCATTGCCCCCAAAGAAACCTTGTACCCATTAGCAGTCTCTCCCACAAACCACCATGTGCCCGCCCATCTCCTACCACAGCCCTAGGCAACCGCTAATCTACTTCTTGTCTCTATAGATTTGTTGAGACTTGCTGTTTAGCTTTGTCACAGTGAGTCCAGAGTTAATTTATTCCTAGTACTAAGGTAATGTCTGTCAAAGGACTCTGGCTGATGGATCCTACTGCCTGGAGGGAAGGTGACGTATTCCCAGCCCATTGGAGTGAGCAGGACTGAAGCCATGTTGGGACCTATTGGGACCTAAAACCACCTGGACTTTAGGAAAATTTTAAAAGATACAGTTTTTTTTTCTTAGTATGCATTTCTCTGAGTTCCCTCTTTTCTCATGTTTACTTGATATTTTGAACCTTGGTTACGGGCAGGATGACATGATTTACATAAGTGTAGAGCTGTTTTTCAGACCCTGAGAAACCAAAGAAGACATCAATAAAGCTGTGCTGATTCCACCCCAAAGCAAATTAAAATCCTGCAGGGCCCTGAGAGAACATCAGCGATGAGAACAGAAGTCTTGGCGAGAACTTGCACCCAGCCCCCTGCACGTAACCTCCGCAGCTCAGTCTCCCCCTCCTGCTTTCCGCTCCCTCAGCCTCCTCCTTAAAAACCCCTTGGTACGTCTGAGCTGGGGACGTGGGTTAGCCTACTGTCGCCCTTCGGGTTACCGGTTCTGATTAAAGCTGCCTTTCCTTTCTAACAACAGTTGACTTTTGAGTTGTTTCTGTTTGGCAGCAGGCAGCTGGACTTGGGGTTGTTAACAAGCCCCCTGTGAGCTTTGGGAATTGTCTGGAACTGCTTCTGTGGTGGTTCTTCCCTCCGACAGTTTCCTCTCGTGCATGCACAAATCACCACTCGCAGATTTAGGGGCCCTTCTCTTGCTATCTAGCTCTCTCTCTCTGTCTCTCTCCTTCCTCTGCACAATTCTGCCTCATAAGTTCTAGTTGCCTCAGTCTCCTGGAATTGCTTTCTCTGTCTTCTCAGCTCATGGAGACTGCTGGCTTCGGTCTGGGTTTCCCCTCCGTGATCCACAGCCTTGAAACTACCTCCAGGCACTGATCAGGACTGCCGTGGGTCCGCTCCCTTCCTTCACCTGTCACAGTCCTGGGTTGCTGGTGCCCAAAAGCTGAGAAAAGGTGTTTCCTGCAATTTGACCATCTCTCTAATTTAGGAGTTTAAATTCAGCCACTGTTACTCTTTCATGGCCAAAACCTCTTCCCTAGTATTTTGAGGTAAATCCCAGACATCATATAATTTTATTCATAAATATTTCAGTATGCATCTCCAAAAGATAAGGAGTCCTTTATTTCTTTTAGTACAATGCAAGCCAATTATTAACTCTAAGTAAAAAAAAAAAAAGTTACACAAGAAAGTAATTTAATTCAAATGTACTCTATGGCTCGGCTTTAAATAAGAAGGTATTAATTATAATGTTGTAAATGCCAAATATTTACTTAAAGTTGTGCTTCGATTGCATTAGATAACTGAAGAGAGAGGAAGTGCACGTGTGTGTATAGAGCTAAACCCTCATCTTCCACAGTAGAAGGCCAATGTATAATATGGATAACAATATACAGAAGTTGCAGTATGTTCTTTAGAAGTATAAACGTTAACATTTTAAGAAAGAGCTAAACAACTGAAAGTGGTTGCTTCTAGGAAAAAGAAACTACGAGTAAGAAACAGTAAGCAGTGCTGTCTTGTATCATAAAATTCATTCTGTTATTTACCTTTAAACTCCGTACATGCTTTTATTGAGAAACTCAAAGGCCTTGATGGTTACAATAAGAAGATTCTGGGCTAATTGGTGGTTCTGTCACTTCCTGAGCGGTTGACCCAGGCACATAACTTAATTTTGATCAGCCGTGGCCAGTACGGGATCCAAATATATAACCTTGGTGTTACAAGGCTGTGCTCTAACCAACTGAGCTAATCAGCCAGCACACCAGGCACCTCATCTAACCTCTCACAGCTTCCATTTCCTCATTCGTAAAGTGGAGACGGTATTACTGACTGTGTAAGCTGGTTGTGAAGATCAGAGAGACTAAATGTCCAGTGTTGGGCACAACATCTGAAAATTTGTGTGCCCTAGGCCTGTGCTACACCTTGTAGCAGAATGGGATCCGCACACGTGAGCATTGTCAGGAGAGAGACTTGGAGGTCAGGCTCTGTGTACCCCAAGGGCTGGCTGTGGATTAGCCTGGACGAGTTCCTCGGCCTCGTTACTGCTGACTTTATTCACCTGTAAACAAGGTGTGACGTAGAACTCAGTTTATGATGGTTGTGCGGACTAACATAGAAAACAAACTCCTGATCCCTGGTACATGGTAAGTGCCTGATAAACGGTAGCTGTTGTGTTGCATTATTGATGGAATTATACAGACATTATAATAATAGGACATAACATAAAAATTATATATTGGTCTTATGCTATTTCATAAAAATTATACGTTGGTCTTATTGCTATTCAATTTTTTAATGATGTCAATCAATACTTAATGATATAAGAAAGCTTTATTAAATATTGGTAAGTAAAAAAGAAGCAGGATTAAATGAGAGGAGAGTACCTAGCTTTCAATCAATGTCTGTCCAGTAAATGAATTAACAAGAGGAGGAGGGAAGGAAGGAGCCTTGCTTTTTTTAAGTGAGTATACATAATTAAAAAAAGAACTTGAGGAAAGTAGAACGTTAACATCATTTGCCTCTGCAGAGTTGATTACAAGCGATTTTCTTTTATTCTTCTCTTTGTGCTCTTCAGTAGCTTCCAAATCTGTTAAAACGAATCTCTACTGCCTTTGTAATCAGATAAGAGCATAAAAATGATATCTAAAATCAGAGGTTTGGAATAGAGAATATAATTTTTCATATTTTACTTCTAAATTATTTACCTTCTATATTCCTGGTTTAGGAGTACCTAAAGCCCCTTTCACATAAAAATAATAAACCATAAAACAACCCTTCGTACCAATTACTATATTCTGCTATGATCGAGTAGATTTGAGTGAACTGCAGACATTCTGTCAGGTAAAGTTTAAGTTCCACTGTATGTAAGAGAAAAACCTGGATATTAATGATTTCAACAAGATAGGTGTTTAATTTCCTCTCACGTGACGTGCGATCCGGAGTGGGCAGTCTGGGCTGGCACGAGTTTCATATGTCATTTGTGCCATCTCTCCGCTTGGCCATCCTGGGTGCACCCTTGAAGTTATCTTGTGGTCTCAGGATGCTGTGGCAACTCAAGTCACCACGTCTTCATTCCAGGTCAGAACACCCCACTTGGGGACAACTGCTTGCAACTCATTGACCAGAACTGCATCCTGTGAATACCACAGCTGAAAGGGAGGAAGGGAAATGTCGTTTTTAGCAAACATCCCTCTAATGGGGATTCTCCAGTTAGATAGAAAGGGAGAAAGTTTTGGGGTGGGCAACTCAACATCTTTGCCAAATTCTTGTGTGGCCAGTGGGGCACCAGAAGTGGTCCAGCCCTTCTCTTCCAGGGAGAGGAAGCCTCTGTGTGCCGTTTCCTCCCACGGATCCTCACTTTCTCCTTATGACTCTGTTACAAGTAACAAAGAGGAATATCAGGAGTGGGTGTTACTAGTCCTCTTTTTATACGTGAGAAACGGGGGCTCGGGTAGGTTCAATAACTCCTGCAGAGTCACCCAGCTTAGGAAATTCCAGAGCCAGGCCTCTAACTCGGGTCTGTGCACCTCCAAAACTCATGTTCTTCCCACTACATCATCCTGACTCCACTGGCCAGAAAATTGGATCATCGTTCTTGTTTTCTGTCAACCACATCCATGTGCCATTTAGTTAGAGGTACATGGTAGATAATTAGTAAATATTTGTCCAGTGAGTGAGCCACTGTCTCTCAGAGAGGAGCTCCCTCTGTACGTGGGGACATTGATCGGGACTCTAAGAGCCATCTGCAGATGTTGTGAAGTATTGGGGACGGAGCCCCCACTGTTTCTGGGAGCACCCCAGGAAAACGTCACAAAGGACATAATGTTGCACCTGAGCCCAGAGGGCTGAGCAGGGGGTGCTGATAAAGGAAGGTCATTGCAAGCAGAAGGGACAGTGTGAGCTCAGGCTTGAAGGTGCAGCAGAAGCGCTGTAGGGAATTTGGGGTACTCAGGGATATGGGGGTGATGAGGCTCCGGAGCTACGGGAGCCAGGGAGAGCAGGGCTGGGCCGGGGGGCTGCAGGGCTGGACCCACCCAGAGGCTCTTTGTCCTTTGGGAGGAGCAAGTTGAGGAAATGAGTTTGGATTTGTGAGCCTCAGTCTTGGGCACCCAATGGTGACCTTGCCATGTTTTCACCACAGTATAACCCCTCACCCCATTCTTACTTGTTTAGTTCTCCGTGATTCTATTTTTGAATTTTACAAAGTGAACACCCAACATGATTTGTCCTGAAAGCTCCAATTTCATTCTTCCAATTATGTGAGTTGATTCTTCCCTGCTGGGGCCCTGGATTGAATCCCCAGGGCTTCCTGTGGAGTCACCGCAGCTCTCCTGCTCCTGCCGCTGACTGGGCCGCTCTTGTTTTGAAGGCTAATCAATACCGTGTACCTAAGCTTTCCTTACAATTGCACCTCTCAAAGTTAAGAAGGCGATGGTTTGAGTGGAAACTGAAATTGAGTTGTTTCCAGAGAAAACAACTTTAAATCTCAGATGGCCCCGTGAAAGCAAGGATTAATCTAATTCCTTCTGTAGTGGGTCCAACATTTGACAAGTCACAGATACAGGCTGCAAAAGCATGGTTTTCTTTTTTTCCATAACAACCTAATTTCCATATCTAGGCAACATCCAGTCTGCAAAAATCTTAATTTACTCATGGTCCCTTCAAATTCAGTGATTTCTTAGTCAATTTTGGTTTAGACTCAGGCGATTTCAGGGTTTCTCCCTTTCCCTTCTCTCACAGCATTTTGGTTTCCAGGTAGGGGGTGGGCATCTGGTCCATTGCTCCTGTGGGAGCACCTGGAAACCACGATTGGCCTGTTCGGTATTTTGTGGTGCCAGGGCACAGATACCGTCATCTGTCGGGGGTCCTCTCATCGTGGCTCTGGAGGCTTCAGGCTTCCCCTCAGCTAAGGCCTGTACCACTTTCTGGACATAGGAGCTGTGCCGTGCAGGGGTGGGGTGGACTCTGTGGCACCTGCCCTCAGCCCCACCTGCCCAGTCCCCTCTCGCTGCCGCTGCTTCAACCCCACAGGGACTGGAGCCCCCGATGGAAGGAAGCAGGTTCACATTCCCTCAGATTACCCGTGGTCTTGCCTGGGGTTTCTAACACTCCCCCTTATCTCTCCCCCATTCCTGTGGTTTTACCTGGAGGGGGTTTGGTGGGCAACTCCTTCTGGAACACACTCTGTCAGCATCTTCCCCGTTCTCTCTCTCCCTCCTCCCATAGGACCTTACCACCTGCTGGGTTAGAAAACTGGTTTTTATGCATAATGTATTTTTGCCTACTCTGTTGTTCGTGTTATAATCTTTATATTCAGAATCCTCCCAACTCCTAGATTTGGGAAACACATGGGACCCTCTAGAGCCAGTGTATTAGTCAGTTTTCTGCCACATATAATGGAATACATGAAACTGGGTAATGTATAAAGAAAAGAGGTTTATTTCTTACAGTTTTGGTGGTTGGGAAGGGGGGGCATTTGGTGAGGGTCTTCCTCCTGGTGGGAACTCTGCAGAGTCCCATGGTGACACAGGCTGTCACATGGCGAGAATGGCAAGAGCATTTTTGCATGCTCACTTGCTCTCCTTATAAGCTAGTCTACTCCCTGATAACCCATTGAACCATTAACCCATCAACCCATAAATGAATTAATCCATCCAGGAGGGCAGAGTCCTCATGATCCAACCACCTCTTAAAGGCCCTGTCTTTCACATACCATCCTTGGATTTCCTACACTCTTAACACTGCTGCAATGGGGATGAAGCTGCAATGGGTTCTGGGAGGACATTCAGACCATGGCAGCGAGCCTCTTGCTGTTGAAAGCTTCAGCCTTCAAAATTGTGTCTTCTAGCAATTTCAAGAGCTTCTTTTGGAAGCTAATGGTTGAGAACTGAATCTGTCTCTACTGCACCATTCAGACAGGAAGAGCTTGTGTAGTGAATGCTGCCACCTGTTTGGGGTAAATGGGTGATGGTACAAGGAAATGGGGGCAGGGATGGGAGAGGTCTTGGTTAGCTCATGTTTTTATCCTGTTCCAGTCTAGGTAACCAAGAGTGTTTCTCGCAGTATCTGGTAGGGACCCCAGAGATGTTTGTTAGATGAGTGGATGTCTGAAAAATGAGAACTTACCTGCAAGTTTGTCCCAAGCATAGCTGAGTTACCTTGGACGGAACACTCCAATCCTCAGAGCTCCCACGATTATAAGTTGGTAAATGAGGAATTCTGTGCTGCCTACCTCACTTAAGCAGTGTGGGGAGAGAGGGAGGAATTGTTTACATCATAGGGCAGAGAAAACTATTAGCTATTGATACTGCTGAGGCTGGCAGTGGGCCCATGAAAACCAAGGAAGGACCTTGGAGCACTGCTTGTTGGTGCTGTGAGCCAGGCAGTGGACAGACAATGAGGCTAACACAGTGCCATGGCCGCTTTGCCCAGAAGGGCTTTGAGGAACTGATCCTAAGAACCTACTCTGTTGCCAGGGACTGTTAGTAGCACTTTGTGTATAACAATCCCCTTATGCCTCACAACAACCCTGCAAGGTAAATCCTATTATTATTGTCCCCATTTTATAGAAGGGGGAAACTGAGGCATGATAGTTGGATATTGCACACAGACTCACAAGCTGTAGGCAATAGAGCCAAGATTAGAACCTGGGCAGTCTACCCCATGAACCAGCATCTTCACCAGATAACAAGGACGAGTGGTTGGCCCCTGAGGGGTGTGTTGGTTCTTGAAGCAGGTCCTCATAAGCTGTGGGCATTGGAAAAAGATGGCTCTCCACAGGAAGCTGAGATGCCCATCTAGGGCGTAAGTGTCGGGGACTTCCTGGGTATGGGCCACTTTCTCATTGCACATCCTAGCCAGATCCACCCAGTGACTGGTGTGTTGTAGGACTCTGTCAGTGCTTGTTCCACTGACTTGATAATAAGGTGCTATTAATGTCACTTCTTCCAGGGCTTCAGTTTTTTCATCTACAAAATGAACGTAAGAATCTCTCCTGTCAAGTATGTGTATGTGTTTGCAGATTAAAAGCTATAATAAAGCCTGGGAGATTATCACAGGGGTGACAGGTCCAGTGAAAGTGTCCCTACACATCAATGGTGGGTCAGAGCTCTGGGAAGGAAGGAAAGGAAGTCACATGTTTTGAGCACCTAAGAGAGGAGCAACTTTCTCTTGTGACTTTGTGAGATGAACTTTAGGCTCCAGCAATGATAGTGCTGGTCTTTCCCCCAATTTCTTGAAACGTTTCGGGGTCTTTCTGCTTCATGGTCTTTGCACCTGATCTGTTCCTGCTTCCTGGAATGCCTCCCCCCCAACCCACACAACAGGTGCATACACACACACATGCACACACACATGCACACACGCACAAACACGCATGCACACACACATGCACACACACACATGCACACACACACACACACCGCGTCCTTATTCTTCCATCTGGTTAACTTCTCCTTTGGGTCTCAACTTCAACGTCCCTTCCTTGGGGAAGCATTCTCTGACCTGCAGACCAAGTTCAGTCCTTGGTCTCAGTTTTGGCTGCTGTGGCCCCTGCACATCTTGTCTGAAACACTCTTCACCAGGGCAGTTTGCACATGTCAGTGTGCCTTGCTGGGTGTCTTAGTCAGCTTGGGCTGCACCACAGACTGCATGGCTTATGAACAATGAACAATTCTTTCTCACAGTTCCAGAGGCTGGAAGTCAGAGGTCAGGGTGCCAACACGGCCAGGTTCTGGTGAGGGCCCTCTTCTGGGCTGCAGACAAATGACTTCTCACTGTACCTTCTCACGGCGGAAGGAGCTAGAGGCTCTCTGGCCTCTTGTTAGGGCACTAATCCTGTTCATGGGGGCTCCACCATCATGATCTAATCACCTCCTGTGAGCCCCACCTCCAAATACCACCACACTGGGATTAGAGTTTCAGCATAAGAATTCTGGGAGGACACAAGCTTTCAGCCCATTTGCACTGGACACAAGCTCGGTGAAGGCAGTGACTGTCCTGCTCACCACTATGTCACAGCACCTGGCATAGGGCCGGATGCATAGTAACAAGCTGCTCAATACATATGGGTTGAACCACTGAGTGAATTACTGATCATCTGTTCTTACACCAAAGAAGAATGAAGCTCAGGCACATGCAATGAGCTGCTGGAGTCACCCAGCTGGAGAGTGGCATATGAGGCCTGGTGAGCTTATGATGACAAAACACCTACAGACATCAAAAGGACCTACTTCGAAGCACCATGGAGAGGTTGAGGGGCTGAGAGAAGGGAGGTGAAGTCATTCCTGCATTCTAAACACGCACGGAAGGAAAAGAAACCACACGCTTTAAAAGGAGCTTGTTTTCAACCCCCCAAATCATCTTTTTCCAATACCTGCTCTTCAGGTCTCTGCTCTAATGTCACCTTCCACTCATATCCCCGACTTCTCTTTTTGAAATAACATCTGCCTCCCAGCTTGACTTACTACCTATTTGTTTTTTTTTTTTTTTTTGTCTTTTGTCTTTTTTCCATGTCCGGCAACGGATCGCAACCCTCAGTGTTGCCCCCGTACCGGACCGGGGACCGGCGACGGGATCGCAAGCCTCGGTGTTGCTCCCGCGCCTCACTCAGCCAGTGAGCGGGAACCGGTCTGTATGTGGGATCCGAATCCTCGGGCGGGAGCGCCGCCGCGCTTCCCAAGCGGCGCACTATCCAGTGCGCCACTGGGCCGGCCCTACTACCTATTTGTTTGATGGGTGGTTTATTGTCTGCAGCCTGGCACTGGGATGCCAGCTCTGTGAACTCTGTCTAGCTGTTCACAGGTGTATCCTGAGTGCCTAGAATATGGCCTGACACCTAGAAGGCACTCAGTAAGTAGTTGTGGAATGAATGAAAATGAATGAAGGAATGAATTTGCTTCTTTTTTGCATACCCTGGTTCCTCTGTATTCTTACAGAGCAATCTCATTACTACAGTTAGACTAAAACTCCACTGCCTGGAAAGGTCAGAGGCAGCTGGAAAAGCTAAACTTAACATTTAAAAATTCATTGGCATGGATGTGTGTGCAGTGATTGGGAACGCTCAGCCACGGGGGTGGGAATCTAAACTGAAAGGGCTCCTCTGAACAGAAGCTCTGCTTCACCACAAACTTGCCAACAGTATAAGGTGTCCAAGTTTTAGAATTTTGGCAGTCTGATGAGTAAGAAATTGTACTTTAAGGTAGTTTAAAAAATTGTATTGAGGTATAATTGATACATAATAAATTGCACATATTTAAGAGGTACAAATTGAAACACTGAATATGGAAACAGTTGTGAAAGTATCTCCACAATCAAGACAACGAATGTATTCATCCTCTACAAATGTTTCCTTGTGGCCCTTCGTCTTCCCTTCCTCTAAGGGCATTCTCCACCCCCCTATGCCCAGGCAACCACTGACCTGTTCTGTCACTGCAGGTTAGTATGCATTTTTAAGCATTTCATATAAATGGAACCAAACAGCATATACTTATTTTTATTTGGTTTCTTTCACTGAGCATAATTATTTTGAGTTTCATCCATATTGTTGCATGTATTGACAGTTCACTCTTTTCTTTGCAGAGTAGTATGGAAATACCAAAAATTGCTTATGCATTTACCTGTTGATGGAAATTTGGGTTGTTCCAGGTTGTGGCCACTACAGATAAAGCTGCTGAGAACGCTTGGGCACCATCGTGTATCTTTCTTGGATATGAATCTCTGAGTGCATTGGCTAGATCATATGATAGGTGCATGTGTATTAAACACTGTAAGAATCTATCAAACCATTTTCCAAATTGGTTCCACCATTTTACAGTCCCACCAGCAGTGTATGAGAGTGAGACAGGATAAGACTCAGCCTGTGAACCAAACTGACTCCATTTTCACTGCAAAGGACACTTTTCTACTTTTCTACTCCTCAGTCATGAGACGCCCCCAGGGCACATGATTGCCCCATAACCTTGGCGGAAGTGGCTAAAAGAGACCAGTTGGGCATAACTTCCCTGATAAAATAAACTGAAATAAAAGAGAAACAGATACTTACTGAGTTGCAAAACCTCCCCTCCAAGGCTTGTTAAAATATTACTATTACCTTTATTTGAAACTTATCATTATCTCCCCATTCCTTCTTTTCCTGTAATTGCAAAAATTAAATTACAAGTTAACCTTCAGAACCCTTTGGGAGTTGGACACAAGATGTTCCTGGAGCTGACCCCCTTCATGACCACCTTGAAGATACTAGAAATCAACAAGGCAAGATGCCATTGTCAGTTGAGGAACTACTTGCCTTTAAAAATCCTTCCCCAACTTCTCTCAGGGAGACAGCTTTACTATTGCTGACTCCCTTATGCATAAGTCTGTCTGTTTTTAATAAAGTGTTGCTTGCCTTAAATTCTGCTGAGTACTTTGTTCATTTCAATGGCATTGAGACCAAGGAAACTGATTTGGTAACAAGAATTCTAGTTCCTCAATGAAACTCCTTAAAGAAAACATAGGGGAAACTCTCCAGGTATAGACTTCATGAATATGACCCAAAAAGCACAGGCAAATAAAGGAAAAATAAACAAATAGGATTATATCAAACTAAAAAGTTTCTGCACAGCAAAAGAAACAATCAACAGAGTAAAAAGACAACCAATAGAGTGGGAAAAAATACTCGCAATATATACATCTGACAAGGGATTAATATCCAGAATATAAAAGGAACTCCGACAACTTTGCAGCAAAAAAACAAATACCCCAATTAAAAAATGGGCAAAGGAGCTGAATAGGCATTTCTCAAAGGAAGATATACGAATGAACAACAGACACATGAAAAAATGCTCAACATCACTCAGCATCTGGAAAATGCAAATGAAGACCACTTTGAGATTCCATCTCACCCCAGTTAGGATGGCTAATATCCAAAAGAGTGAGAATAATAAATATTGGTGAGGATGTGGAGAAAAAGGAACTCCCATACACTCTTGGTGAGGCAGCAAAATGGTGCAGACTTTATGGAAAATGGTATGGAGGATCCTCAAACAATTACAGATAGATCTACCATATGACCCAGCTATCCCACTGCTGGGAATATACCCAGAGGAATGGAAATCATCAAGTCAAAGGTAGACCTGTTGTCCAATGTTCATTGCAGCACTATTTACAATAGCCAAGAGTTGGAACCAACCCCAATGTCCATCATCAGATGAGTTGACATGGAAAATATGGTATATCTACACAAGGAATACTACTCTGCTATAAAAAAGAATGAAATACTGCCATTTGCAACACTTAGAGAAAATTATATTAAGTGAAACAAGTCAGGCACAGAAAGAGAAATACCACATGTTCTCACTTATTTGTGGGAGCTATAAATAAATAAATAAATAAATAAATGGATAAATAAATAAATAAATAAAGTAAACACGCAAACAAATCAAGAGTCGGGGTGGTGGGGAAGAAGACAGAATAACCACAAAATTCCTTGAACTATTTAAGTCAAGTGAACAGATATGATGTGGGGCAGGAGGGGAGGGGGTAGAGAGGAATGGGTTAAGGGGCATGAAAATCAACTACAATGTATATTGAGAAGTAAAATTAAAAAAAAAAAAAAGAGTTCTAGTTCCTCCACATGCTCACTGACAATGAGTGTGGTCAGTCTTTTAAATTTTAGTCATTCTAGTAAGTAAATAGTGATTTATCAATGCAGTTTTAATTTGGATTTCCTGTTTTTGTTTTCCAACCATATGTCTTCTCTGGTGAAGCATCTGGTTAAATCTTTTACCCGTTTTATATTGAGTTGTTTTATTTGTTTATATTTCGGCAGCTGGCTAGTAGAGGGATCCAAACCCTACACCTTGGTGTTATAACACCACACTCTAACCAACTGAGCTAATTGGCCAACCCCTGTCTTACTGTTTTTGAGTTTTGAGTTTGCTATATATTCTGAATACAAATCCTATTATATAATATACGGTTTGCAAATATTTTCTCCCATTCTGCAGCTTGTCTTTTCATTCTTTTAATAGTGACTTTTGAAGAGCAAAAGTTTTTAATTTTGCTGAAGTCCAATTTGTCTGAAGTCCAAAAGTCTTTTTTTAAAAAATGTATTTTGCTTTTTGTGTTTATCTAAGAAATATTTGCTCAGCCCTAAGTTAGAAAGGTTTTTTCCCATATGTTCTCTTCTAGAAGTTTTACAGTTTTAGGCTTTACATTTACATCTATGACCCATTTTGAGTTTTTTGTTTTGTTTTTTTGCTTCTATATATGGTGAAAGCTATGGGTCTATGGTTCAAAGTTCTTTTTTTTTCTTTGCATATGCAATTGTTGCAGTATCATTTTTTAAAAAAGACTCTTCCTTCACTACTGAATTGCCTTTACACCTTTTTCAAAATCATTTATGTGCATATGAGTGAGTTTATTTCTATACTATGTTCTCTGTTCTGTTCCATTGGTCTATTTGTTTATTTTGACATCAATAGCACAGTTTCTTGATTACTGAAGTCTTATGATAAGTTTTAAATTGACTAGCGTTAGACATATAAATTTGTTCTTTTTTTACCAAGTAAGTTATTTTGGCTATTATAGTCCTTTACATTTCTATACAAATTTCATAATTACTTGTCCATTTTGACAAAATGCTACTGTGATTTTGATTCAGATTGTGTTGAATCTATATATCAGTTTAGGGAGAATTTAAATCCTAACAGTACTGAGTCTTCCAACTCACAAATACAGTACAGCTTCACATTTATTTGTCTTTTCAAATTTCTCTCAGCAATGTTTTCTAGTTTTCAGTATACTTTAGTCAAATTTATGCAAAAGTATTAAATATTTTTAATACTATTACTAGTTATACTTTTTAAAATTTCAATTTCTGGTTTTTTTCATTGCTAGTATATGGAAATACAATTGATTTTTGTATGTTGTCAAAGGACAAAATTACAACAAATTTAAAGAGCTCAGTTGACTTCATTGTGATTCTAAAATCAGGCAGCATGTTATTCCATAAAGTAGAATAAATACTCCAATGAGCTGAGCAAAGGAGGTTGATTTTATAGACAGGAAAAGGCTGAAGAAGGCAGATACAAAAAAAAAAAAAGCAGATTGGCCTTCTCAAAGTTACTTTTCTTGTAATGTGGGGACAAGGAGACAGAACAATAGAAAATTATCTGACTAGTTAACATCAGATTACTTCAGGCTATCTCTTTTGTGTAAGGATTAAACAGAGGGACCTCCATTATCATACCTATTGAAGATTTAAACTGGCCTGTTAGAGAAATTGGCTATTATCTCCCTCTCCTGATTTCTGGGAAGATGAGATAATTACTTAGTTTTGCTTTGGTGACTAGAAATTTAGCAGGGATGTTTTGGTTTTTCGTCTGGTCTGTTGGGGCCTAGTGCAGGAACTTAGTCCACAACAATGGCTTCCTCTAATTTTATTTAACAATGTTTACTTAGGTCCTGCAAGCGTGCTAAACTCACTTATTAGTTTTACTGGCTTTTGTTTTGTAGCTTCCATCAGATTTCTTTTTAGACAATCATGGTGTCTTTGAATAAAGACAGTTTTACATTTTCTTTTTCAACCTGGATGCATTTTATTTCTTTTTCTTGCCTTACTTCACTGGCTAGAATCTCCAGGACAATGTTTACTTAAAGTGGTAGAGCAGATATAAGTGGCTAGTTCCTGATTCAGTTTTTCACCATGAAGCTGTAGGTTTTTCACGGATGCCCTTTATCTTGTGGAGAAATTTCCCTTCAATTCCTGCTATGTTGATAGTTTTAATCAGAAACAGATATTGGGTTTTGTCAAATGCTCCTTACCTCCCCACCACCCCAGCTACTGAGATGGTCGTAGGGTGTTTCTTTTTCATTCTTTTATAAGGTGAGATAACAGTTATTGATTTTTTAATATTAAACCAACTTTGCGTTCTCAGTTAAATTCAACTTGGTTATGATATACTATCCTTTTTAAAAATATATTATTGGTTTTTATTTGCTAAAATATTCTTAAAATCTTTTGCATTTAAGTTCGTGAGAAATATTGATTTGTAGTTTTCTTCCTTATAATGTCTTTGGTTTTGGAATCAGGGTATTGCTGGCTTCATAAAATGAGTTGGAAAGTATATTCTCACTTCAGTCTTCTGGAAGAGTCTGAGAAAATTTGGCATTATTTTTTTCTTAAATATTTGTTTGAATTTACCAGTGAATTTTGGTGCCTGGAGTTTTCTTTACTGGAAGGCTTTCAATTAAAAGTTCAATTCATCTGAATATATAGAGCTTATCTGTTTCTTTTTGAATAATCTTTGATAGTTTATGTACTCTAAGAAAATAATCTGTGATTTTTTTTCAGAAATGACTTATCTGAGGGTGTTTGAACTGATTCAGGCCCAGCCCAAAAGTTGTCTGACTGGTCCAGCCCATTCCTGGAGGGTCTCTGAACAGGTAGAGCTCTCCTTGAGATGGTAATTAGTTCCTAGCCCCCATTGTTTTCTTCATTCCCTGGTGTTTCTCCTTTCACAGGGATTAAGCAGGCCTTTTGTGTGGGCTTGTCCTGAGCCCCCAGACAAACGAATTCCTTGTAAGGGAGAAATAAATTTTAGCCATCATTTGGGAAGAGGTGCACCCCATAGTACTCGGCCAATGAGGAAGTGGGGGGAGAGACTTGCATACTAGGGAAGAATTTGCTTGCTTCAGCCCTTTTCCATGTGCCTGTCCTATTCACAGGAACCCAGACTTGCAAGGCTATTTTAAAGTCTCGCTTCACTGTACCTTGTGTCTCTGTGTCCATTGTTTGGCATTGAACAGGTGAGGGCATTTCTCACATGTACTTCAAGGAATTTGCCCATTTCATCTAAGTTGTGGAATTTATTGGCATAAAGCTGTTCATAATATTTCCTTATTTTTTTTTAAGTTCTGTAGAATCTGTAGTGATGTCACTGCTCTCATTACTAAGATTGGTAAACTGTGTCTTTCCTCCTTCCTTCCTTCCTTCCTTCCTTCCTTCCTTTTTCTTCCTTCCTTCCTTTTTATTTCTTTTCTCCCTCCCTCCTTTCCTTCCCCTTCTTTCTTTCTATCTCTTTCCTGATCAGCCTGGCTAGAGGTTTATCAATTTTATTCATTTTTACAAAGAATCAGCTCTTAGCTACATTGATTTTTCTGTACTGTTTTTCTGTTTTTTATTTAATTGATTTCTGTTCTTATCTTTGCTATTTCCTTTATTCAGCTTATTTCAGATTTAATTTGCTCTCCTTTTTCTAGTTTCTTAAGTAGGAATCTGAGGTCAAGGACTTGAGACCTTTCTTCTTTTCTAATATAGGCACTTAGTGCTATAAATTTCTTTCTAGTAAATGTGTTAGTGACATCCAACAAATTTTGATAGTCTCAGTTCTGAGTTGAGTTCAAGCGATTTCTTATCCTCCTCATTTACATAACATTTCCTTCATCTTTATATGCCTGGCATTCCTTAATTGAATGCCAATCATTTTAGCTTGTTGGGTGCTGGATGTATTTGCATTCCTACAAATATATTCTTGAGCTTTGTTCTGAGATGAAGTTAAGAACTTGGACATAATTTGATCCTTCTGAGACTGTGGGTAAATGCTGGACATAGACCTGTTCCCCCTTCCCATGCATACCAGAGTTCCTCCTCCCCCTGGGAAACTATACCTGGCCAGGTATTTACCCAAGGAAAGGCACATCTCCTTTAAGACAACTGTCTCTTTTAAGGCAAATGGAAGACTGGAGGAAGCAGGAACCCTGAGGAAATGAATTAGCATGTAAATGAGTTAGCACACTAGTGTTAAACTACTCTGGTGTCAGTAGGGTAGTGAGTAGGTTAACTTATCTACTCAACCAGATCTCCTGCTTGGGGTGAGTTATGTGAGCTGCATGAGGGTCTATGCATAAGCATGCAAATGATTTATACCTCTACTTTGATATGTTCACCATATAAATGCTGTATGTACCCTGTGGTGGCACAGATTTCCAGCTGATAAGCCGTGGTCAACAACTCCTGGAAGTCTAATAAACCAATGTCTCTACCTATTGGCCCAGGTGAGTTTTTTGGAATAGCCAAACACTACACGAATGCCCTCTCAGACTTGAGGCTCCTGCAATACAGGACCAGGGCAGTGTTTAGTCAAGGGTAATTATTGCCCACTATTGATGAGATGAGATCTCTCCGAGTACTCTCCTGAATGACCTCTGGATTAGGAAGTTTTCAAGTCCAGCTGGTGAAAAACAGCACTATTCCCAGCCCAGTGCGAGCACTGAATACTGTTCACTGGAATCCTTTTAGGTGATTCTTTCCCTGGTCTCAGGTACTTTTCTCCCATGCATGTGTTGATAATACTCTGCTGAGTAACTGAAGGAGACTCTGCAGGTCTCTGGATTTCTGGCTCTCTGTAGCTCTGCCCTCTCCAGTACTCTGCCCTGCAATGTCTGGCCACCTTGAACTCTCCTGGGAACTGCCTGGGTTCCCTCTGCAGCAGTTCCTAGAATGTCTCTCAAGGCAGAAAGTAGGGCAATTATAGGCTCATAATAGGCTCAACTTATGTGTCTCCCATCTCTCAGGGTCACTGTTCTTTGTTGCCTAACGTCCATCTTGAAAACTATTGTTTTGTATCTTTTTTCTATTTTAAAAATACTTCCAAGTGGGAGCGTAAATCTAGTTATCGTTACTATATCTTGGTCAGAAGTCTTAGAGTAGTTTTAATTTGCCTTTCTCAGATGGGCAAACTTACGCATCTTTTCATACAGTTAAGATTCTTTTCCTTTTCTGTAAATTGTCTATTCATTTCTTAGTTCATTTTTCTCTAGGGTTTTTCTTCCTCCTATATAGGTTTTGGGAAACTCTACAGAGGTTTATATATTAGGAATAATAACTCTTTGTTATTGTGATTTAAATTCCAAATATTTCCCCAGTTTCATGTTTGTCATATTAATTTTTATTTTTTTTGTCATGCAAATGTTTTTAAAATTTTTATGTGAAAATATTTTGCCTTATTGCTTTTAAATTATTAAGTGTATTTCTTAAAAAACAAGCAATATAAATAAGCTCTTTAGGTGGTAACTAAGCAATACAGATAAACTTTAAGTATCCCTTGGGTGAGGGGCATTAGGGTTCTGTCAATACCTGTATTTTTTTTAGAGAATGATATCTTATAAATATATTTGCACTGAATATTTGCATGTATCTATATTCAAAATTGGTTGCTAGTTGGATAAGGTGAACCTCTGCATGTTGGATTCAATTGTTTGTTCTTTCAACTCTGGTTGTGGTAAAAGGGTCCATGGGAAGAAATTCCAGGCACAGGAACCCAAGAAGACAGATCAGCATGCAGAGATGGGTGAAGACTCCACACAGGGAAGCATGGCCAGGGAGAGAGGGGCCACCACTCACTGAGCACCGACGATGTGGCAGACACTGTGTAGAAGACAGTTGCAGGAGAAAAAGGCTGTCTGGACACTGTCATATTTGGAGCTGCTTGAGGGATACCCTTCCTATATTTGGAAAACTTCCCTCCTTATGATACCTGCTACTAACTAAATATTCATGTCCTCCCCACCCCTCATTCATATGTTAAAGCCCTAACTCCCAAAGTGATGGTATTTGGAAGTGGGCCTTTGGGGAGTTAATTAGATTTAGATAAAGTCATGAGGGTGGAGCTCCCATGGTGGGATTAATGTCCTTATAAAAATGAGAAGAGATCACCCATAAAAAGAGAGGAAGATCTCTCTCTCTCTGCATGTGTGTTGGGTCCACTGCCAGCCGACCTGAATAGCCCTAGCCTCGTTCCTTTCGGTGGGCGAGCGAATGGCCCGGGATTCCTCTTTCCCTCCGGTCCCCTTTGGAAGGAGACGGGGGAAGAGAGCCCTGAAGAGCGGTGAGCACAGCCGCCAGCCCCAAACCAGCCCCGTTAAAGGACACTCAGACGCAGAGGGGGTTCTGTCAGGCAGTTCCATTTATTATCACACAAGCACTTGCTTTTAAAGGCAAATGGGGAGGGGAGGTTTTATACATCCTCCAATCAGCTTAAAGGTTACGAGGGCACGCATCCTGTCTCAATGCCTAGCTATTGCAATCACGCAGTGTTCACGAGCATGGAAGCACGTATTTGGCCAATAAGGGCTAAGGCAAGGTTCCTGCAGACACCCCCCCCCTACTTCCTCCCAGCGCTGTCTTAGGCTGCCACGTTAATACGCCCTTGTGGGCCCATAATGGCGCCGCTTGTAATGTCACTTAAGGTGGTGTTAGTTTTTAAGGCCCGACACATGTGCACACCAAGGAAAGGCCATGTGAGGACATGACCAGGAAAGAGGCCCTTACTGCCTGACCAAGCTGGAACCCTGATCTCAGACTCTCAGCCTCCAGAACCGTGAGAAATAAGTGCCTGTTGTTTCAGTCACCCAGTCTACGGGAATTTGTTGCAGCAGCCCAAACTAACTACACCTGCCTCCCTCAAGAAGAAGTCAGTCGCTCATGTTTCCAGCTTCCCTTGTGATTCAGGATGGGCAGGCAACTCAGCCTTCATCAATCACATGCACTCACATGAAATTCTGATTTGGAAGAGACAAATGATTGGATGAGGTGAGCACACTGGGAAACCAACTTTCTGGAGAGAATTACAGCAGAGGCTGCTTTCAGAGAGGGGCAGCAGGGCTGGGTCTGGGGTCAGGACTGTGAGCTGGGATGCCTGTGCTCAGTAAGAATGGCAGGGGAAGGTCTTCACGGGAGGTGACCCGCAGGGGAGATGTGGACATTGGTCCTAGACATTGTCACTTCCAAATCTGATCCTCAGGCCCATTCGAGGGCCTGCGAGGTCCCTAATATTTTCAAACTGGACTGAGGGAACCTCTGATTACTGCTAATACCTAAGCCTTGCCAGCAAGGAGACACATTTGAAACTTGCAGCTGCTTCACAGCCGACAAAAGGAAGAAGGAGATAAGAAAAACTTCTCCTGTTTCCCCTAGAGAATAGAAATGAGGGAAAATAAAACTGCTTTGTGATGGCCACCAACCATTCCTTTTGTTCGTTCAAAGAGGAATTCAGCATTTTGTGCCAGATGCTGTGCTAAGTGTCAGATCACTATGGGCTGCAGGAGGAAAACCAGGATATCAAAACTCTTTCACCAGTGTGGATCAAAACAACAAAGCCTCCATCCCTCGGTGCAATCGTGTCTGAAAAATAATCCTGTGCAGATGTGGAGGCGAGATGTTTGAAGTTACTGAACAGGAAGCCCAAACATGTTAATTTGATAAGTTAGCAGGAGGTTATTATTTCCCCTCCAAAAAGATCACAGGAAATTTGTTAGCACTGGATGAAAATACTCTGGAAGAAAAATCTCCAGAAATGATATTAACCTTTTAGTTCCCATTGCTGTGAGTTAGGTTCTGTTGGGCAATGCTTTAAACTTTGCTACTCGTGTAGAAACCCCAGGCTCTAACCTTTTTATAGTGCCTCACAGTTTTCAAAACACATTCATTCATTCATTCAACCAATAGTTAATGGAGCATGTACTGTGTGCCAGCCACTGTTCTAGAACCAGGGACACAGGAGTGAACACTACCTGCAAATTCCCACCCTTCATGAAGGCAACATTCTCATGTCACTCTCTCAGCACTGTGCAACCCTGCTCTTAGATGAGTATCATTTACCATGTGGAAATTTGAAGTTCAGGTCAGGCAGGCTGTGAGCTTCTTCCCAGTCTGTTCTCCACAGAGCAGCTGAATTGATATTTTTTAGAAATGCAAATCACTCTCTGCTTAAAATCCTCCAATGGCTCCTTATCACTCTTTCTTTTTTTTTTAAAGTTAGTTAGCTATAAAACTGTCCACATGGCGAATTGCATATAGTTGGCAGGATTCAAACCTGTGTGGGGAAACCTTAATGGATTTCTAGACCATTGCCTTAACCACTCAGACATGAACACAACCCCTCATCACTCTTAAGAATGAAATTTAAACTCCTTACCAAAGCCTACAAGGCTCCTTGTCCAACCCGACCTTGCACCTCTTTCCCCTTGCTCATCATTGCTCAGCCACATTTGTCTTCTGTGTCCTTCCAGTCCTCCACATGGGGTCTTGCCTCAGGGCCTTTGCACCATCTGTTCCTGAAAGCTACTCTCCATGGGTTTCCTTGGCTGATTCCTACCATTCAGGTGTCGTGCAAGTATCTCCTCCTTGGAGAGGCCTTTTGGATTTGTCCACCTTATCTGAATTAGCACATGTTCATCCATCTTCCCCCTGAGACCCTGCTGTATTTCTCACAGAGCAGCATCAGTCAGCTCTGTTAGTCAGCAGCAGTGTGGACTCACACAATGCACTCTGATTGTACAGTGAGGGGAGGGGATACGCTCGGCCTGCACAGCTAGACACCTGGCTGTTCTTCCACCCCTCACCAGCTGCATGTTAATCTCTCCAGTCCTCTAAAGATGTAAGCTGGATCATGTCCCTCCTCTGCTCAAAGCCTTCCAAGGGCTTCCTGTCTCAGGCAGAGAAAAAGTCAGGTTTCCTTCTCTGCCCTGAAAAACTGTACAGCCAGGCCCATTCCTTGCCTGGCCTCTTGCCCCCTCCATCCCCTCTCACTCTGCTCCAGCCACTTTGGCCCTTGCTGTGCCCTGAGCAGACAGGCATGCTGTGGTCTCAGGGCCTTTGCACTTGCTGACTGCTCTTTCTGGAAAGCTCTGCCCCCAACATCCACATGGCTTTTAAGCCTTCACGCAAATGTTTCTAGTTGCCCCACTGAGAACTGCAACCCCACCGCTCCCTCCTCCACACTGTCCCTTTTCCTTATTCATTCTTCACAGCACTCATCAGCTGGTAACATGCTGCCATTCACTAATATACTGGCTTAGCATCTGTCTCCCTGACCACAATGACAGGTCCGTGAGAAAGGATCTTTGTCACACGGGAGGCAAATCTGTCGAGTGAGCGAGTGAGTGCACGAAGCTCAGCTTCCCTCATTCCTCTTCCGTGCAGTGGACAGTCAGAGTCCCCTCCTGACATTAGGGTTGTGAGGACGAAATGAGATGCAGTCATTGCAGTGTCCAGCAATTGGGTCCCCTCCCTGTTCAGCCCGCAGGCTTGGCATCCCCCCAAGATGGAAAACAAATTGATCAACACTCTTCACGTTGGCATCCCACAGGCTCTGCTTGCAGAAGTCTTAAAGCCAGTAAATATCAGCAGCTAAACTCTCTTTGCTAGGTCAGTCCAGAGCCTCAGTAGCCACACTTGGGTGGTCACTGGGGAGAGAGGATGACGACAGTCAGTTTTAGAAGGAGGCAGGACCCCATCGATCCCTGCTTACGGCAGACATGGTTTGCAGCAAAACAGATGAAGACAGAGGCTCCCCAGTCCGGCGTGTGCGAACACCAGCTGTGGGCTCAGTCACGCTGCAGGATCCCAGGTCCTGGATCCTTTACATCTGTGTGGTAGTGGGTGTGACGGTTAAGTTTATGTGTCAGCTTGGCCGGACCATGGTTCCCAGAGGTTTGGTCAAACATTATTCTGGATGTTTCTGTGAGGGTGTTTTTGAGAAAAGCCGATTGTCCTCCACAAGGTGGGTGGGCCTCATCAAATCAGCTCAAGTCCTCGGTGGAAGAAAAGACTGTCCTGCCCCAAGCAAGCGGGGATTCTGCCAGCACACGGCCTTCCGATCTCAGCTGCGACAGCAGCGTCCCATCGGGTCTCCAGCCTGCCGGCCTGCCCTGCACATTCTGGACTTCTCAGCCTCCTTAAAGTCAATCTCTATTAATACATAGAAAATCCTCTTGGTTCTTTTTCTCTGGAGAACCCTGACTAACTCTTCAGGCAAGTCCCTTCATGCCTCAGGGAAGTGGAGATTTGGTCCACGCATCGCTAGGGAGGTAGTGTGATCTGTAGGTGGAAGCGTGGCCTCTAAGACTGGCTGACCTGGTTCCCCCACTCCCACAATGGCTCTTTGGCTTTAAACAAATTACCACACCCCTCTGTGCCTTGGGTTCCTACCCAAAGTAGGGACAGTACTAATGATGCCTCCCTTGGAGGACTATAGTGAGAACTGAGAGTGAGTACCTGGCAGTGCTGGAGGGCCAGAGATGCCCTGGTCTTCACCATCGGGAAATGGGGATTGTGGAATCCTATGAACCTGCTCAGCATGGCAGGAGGCACACCAGGCGAGCAAAGCTCAGAGCACTTTCTCAACGCCTGTCAGGTGACATTATTGATACATTATCTATGAATGGGTGAAACCTTACTCAAGAGATGAGTGTGGGGCCGGCCCGGTGGCGCGCTGCTACAGTGCGCCGCTTGGGAGCGCGGTGGCGCTCCCGCCGAGGGTTCGGATCCCACATACAGACCAGTTCCCGCTCACTGGCTGAGCAAGGTGCGGGCGCAACACCGAGGGTTGCAATCCTGTTGCCGGTCCCGGTCCGGTATGGGCGCGACACTGAGGGTTGCGATCCCGTTGCTGGTCCCGGTCCGGTATGGGCGCGACACTGAGGGTTGCGATCCGTTGCTGAACACGAAAAATAGACAAAAAGGAAAAAAAAAAAAAAAAGAGAGATGAGTGTGAATGTAACCCAGACCCACAAGAAGTCTGGAATTTGCTGGAAAATCTGAAAAATCTGAGAGAGTTTAGGTCAAAGGATACAAACTTGCAGTTACACAGCATAAGTAAGCCTAGAGATCAGATGTAAAGCACAAAGACTAGAGTTAATAGTACTGTATTGTATACTGAAAATTAGCTAAGAGAGTAGACTCTAGGTGTTCCTCACAAAAGGTAACTATGTCAGGAGATGGATATGTTAATTTGCTTAACTGTGGTAATCATTCCACCATGAATATCAAGACATCATGCTGTATACCTTAAATATAAGCAATAGTAAATAAATAAATACCCTAGAGAAACAAGGGGTAGCATTATACGAAGCCCCACTGTGCATTCTGTGGGAAGATTCATGGAATCCTGCTCAGGTCCCTGCCCCTCTGGGCCGCTGGCACAACGTCGTTTCCAAATTGGAAGCATCAGATAATGATTTACCTTTGAGCCCCATAGGATTTCATCTTGTTGAGCTTTACAAGCCTGTTGTCTAGCCCAGTGCCTCCACACGGTAAGGACTTACACTTTTATTGAGTTGCGTGTAATGACAAGAAGTTATATGAATGCACGGACTTTAAAAACTAAAGCATTTGAAATAGAATGGCTTAGGGTCATTTTTGTGAAAAGTTAATCAGATCTCCCCATTTCTCTAGCCATTAAAGTCATCCATGAATCATATATGTAAGTTCCAGTCATGAATCATATGTAAGTTCTAGAACACATATTTCCAAACGATATTTTTTATTCAAAGACGTAAGGTGGCATAAAAACTCAACCGCATGAGAACATTCCTAAGTATTAGGCTCCCAACTTACTTCATTTTACAAGCATTTATTGAGCACATGCTCTTTTTAGCACCAGGTTAAGTGTAGATGATGTTGAAGATGTGTTCTTAGCCTGAAGAAGCTCGCAGTTCGGTCGGTTCACGTACTTCATGGTATATACAGGTATGTGAACAGTGAGCTGATACAAAAATTCACAGGTGGGTGAGATTGTTGAGTGTTATAGAAACAAGAAAAGGCTCCTTTGGGGTGGTGAAAGTGAACCGAATTATATTGTGGGAATTTGTTGGTGTCTTGGAGGCAAAAATAACACCTCTGTCATTATCTCCCCATTTTGAACTAATTAAGACATAGGAGTGTGATAGATGGAGATGAAAACATCCTTTTTAAAAGCTGGATGGGTTCACGTACCCAAGATGGGGGCCATGGTGGGTTTTCTCCCTCTGCACCCTTTGGATCAGGTAGACTCACTCGCCCAGGCACAGGCACCGGTCTGTGAAAAAGAGGGCTGTGTCCAGCATGCCCAGTGCAGTGAGGAGGTGGGGAGATGCTGGAGACCACGCTCAGACCTTCCTCTTCTGGGGAGTGGAGTGGAAGTTCTCTCACCTCTCTGGAAACACTAGGAATGGGAAATACATTTCTCCTTGTGCAGCTCATGAATTATGGTGAAATAGAGCTCCCTACACCCTCATAACGTTCTCTATCTGCTTCTGTAGAATTGCTTGCTTAACCTAAGTAACTCCATTTTACCCCGTCTCACCTGCAGACTACCCCCCTTCTGCATGAGAAACCATTGGCTTTCTCATAGAAACAAAAAAGAATTGCACGGAAACAGGAACCATACACGGTGAAAACTTGTATGCTTGATTGCTCGAATGGTTCGTTCTCAGCCTTTGTGACCTAGCTCCCTAGCTTGCTTTATGCACCTGGACAAACCCGTGTGCCAACAGGATGTATTTTTGGCCTTTAAAAACCCTACAAGACCAAAGCCCAATGCTGCTCTTCTTTGAATGCACCTTGGGAGACGGTTGCTGGCCAGCTGGAGTGAATAAACTGCCCTTTTCTGCATGAGTGGCGTGTAAGTGCATTTCTGGTGTGAGGGTGCCTCACAACAATGGCTGGTTTACACTTAGTTTGGTTTGGAAGTCAGTAACAAAAACAGTGAATCTGGGTGGGTACACTGACAACAACATTAACAACATCAACAACAACAGCACCAGCATGACATCAAGAGAAAGTGACAGCCCAGCAGTGTCACAGCAGCAGCAACAATCGCAGCAGCAGCAGCAGCCATAAAAATAGCAACACAGTAACAACAGCAGCAGCAGCATCAACAATGACAATAACACCACCAACAATCACAATAGTGTCAACAGCAGCAAAAGCCATACTGGGTGTCATTAGAGGGTGTTCACTTCACCCCAGGCTCCAGTCTAAGTGCTTAACATGCATCACCTCATTGAACCCCCACAGGAATTGCCTGAAAAGGTGGAACAGGGAGACACAATTCAGTAAAAAACAACTCAGTTGCTGGGTTACACAGGTCTGGGTTGTAGTCTACGTTCTTTTATTACTGGATCAATCTCAGGAGAGTTCTTTGATGTCTCTGCACTTCAGATTTTAGTCTCTAAATGGGAAAAAATAATATGAATCCTAGATTTGTTGTGAGGACTAAGTGAGGTACTGCCCTGGGGTCAGCTGGGTGGGTGGGCGTCCTGTCAAATCAGACTCCAGAGGAACTTCTGGGAGGGGAGGTCCCCCGTGGCCCGCCCTTGCTCTGCTCGGTGTTCTCTACCTTCATCGTTGCTGTTTGCTCTCAGCTGGGAGCTGTCAGAAATGCTCAGAAGGGTGGGGAGAGACAGCCTTTCATCCCCAAGCTTGTCATCTTCAGCTTTCTGCAATGCTCAGTTCTATTTTCTCTGGGAAGATAAAAAAGAAAACAAACAAACAAAAAACACTACACAAACAAAAAACTTCAGAAACAACCCTACCTCTTCAAGGCAGAGTCTCAGGAGACTGCCTTCTAAGGCAGGACAGAGGGAATTAGACCTCTGCCCAGCTGGGAGCATGAGTCTGTACTTTGGTATCCGCTTGTTGGTTCCCAGGAGAACTGGTGCAGGGCATGGCTGCTGAGGGTGACCCTGGGCTTGGCTACCCACCTGCCATTAGACGTGGGCACACTTTCTTTAGGCTCTGTGTCAAAGGCAACACAGAAGCAGGGGTGTTGGGAAAAGCCCACAGGGAGTGAGCGTACATAGAGGATGGCAGAAGCCACCCCGTGCTTTGGCCAACAGAATTCATGTGTGAATACAGGTACTAACCCTCCTTCAGTGCCTGCATATGGTAGACGTGCAATCCACAAAGTGATGTCTTCTTCTCCATTAGCCTCATGAGACCTAGGGCTGTGGTGTTTGCCTAACCACTGTATTCATGATTACTGTTTTCCCTATGGGTCAGATTCTCCCAGAAGCAGAATAGGAGCCAAGGACTTGGTGGAAGTGATTCACTGAGGAAGTGCTCCAAAAAAGTACCTGTAAAGGAGTGGGGGGAAAGGCTAGGGGATGGAGAGAGGCCCAGCAAGTGTGCAATCTTGGGCAACATCCCAGCCTGGTCCTGATCTTGAGGGGTGTGCAAAGCAGAGATGACATCTCAGTGATTGTGCTGCCCAAGGCCAAGGAACTTGACTTTTGTATTTTTGCATTGTTCAGTCATTGGCTATTGGCTGGAGGGCTGGGAAGGGCCAAGGCTGTTTCCAGGCTCTTCCAGTTCTCTCAGGAAGGCTCCAGTGCCCAGAGGCAATCCTCTAAGGTTGCAGGGCCAAACCCTTTCAGCAAAGCATGTAGGGGCTGGGCTGAAAGCATTAAAGGTAAAGGGTTCAGGGAGCTCTGAGCTGGACACCAACAGGGTCTGCTATGGTTTTTCTTACTCCAAACTTGGGTGAAAGGGCAGTAGAGACTAGACTTGCATTGGTTCTGTTCATGGGAGTCCCATGATCCAGACAGAAAGTGACCTTTATTGATGGGTCTGGGTGAGTGAGACTCAGAGACAGTCATACTGGGGTTTGGGGTTAAAGCCCCAGGTGGAGGCAAAGCGTGACCTGTCTTGGCCTTACCTGTAGCGTGTGTAGTTCTGTGCGTGGAGGTGGCCATGGAGGGCAGGAAGTTGGTGTTTCAGGGTCTCCGGTTAGTGCTCTTTCATAATTATAAAAGCAATTTCATGAAGATAATAAACAAATTCAACGGTCTGAATGGGATGAAATAAAAAATAAAATTCTCCACATTGCCACTACCCCACCTCCAGATGTCCTGCAGCAGAAATAATGTTTAACCATTTCTGGGTTTGTTTTTTGATTGTATATCACCCAATATTATACGTATATACCTATGTGCTTTTGTATTTATATATGCACATAATTTTTCAATATTATCTCCTTTTTCTTTACGTTGAATAAGAAAGGATCTAGTCTAATCCCCTTTCCTCCTTCTACATTTTCTTAGTTTTCTCGATGTGGTTTTATCTACAGGTTGATGAGAGGTGGACTGGCTGTAAATAAAAAGCATTATTTAAGCTCCAGATCTCTCAGTTTCTCAGGCTCCTTCCAAGGCCCTGGACCTAATTCTGAATTTGCAATATGTGCTCGTGTTTGTTAAGGGGAGTCCCCATGTTATACATGCTCCAGCCCCTCAAAACCCAGCTCTGCCCCACTTGCTTTCTACAGCTGAAGCCCCGGGTGGAAGTGAGAGAGCGGGAAAGTGGTCGAGGCCCGGGTTCCAGGTCTGGTCTTTCCACTAGTTGTGTGCAGTGCAGGCATTTCTCATCCCACCCACTCCCCAGCCCTTTTACTGAATATTCAATTTCAGCAATAATTTTTAATTTCCAGGAATTTTTTTCATATTCTTCTATTTTTTTGAGAGTAGCTTGTTCTATTGTTTTATGGCTGCAATATTTTCTCAAATCTCTTTGAGGATATGAATTCAGTCTTTTAAAGTTTTTTCTTCCCTGAATCGACTGTTTCCTCTGGGGAGAGATGCTCTGTGTGGTCATCCTGGTCCCCGTCTTTTGTGCTATTGATTCTCTCAGTGTCTGGTCATCCCGGCCTGTCCTTTCAGTTTATCAACAAAGGGCCATGCTGATGAACACAGGTGGCTCCGTGGGGGTCCGCGGTGCTTGGGTGGCAGCGTTTGGTTTCTCGGCTTCTCCTATGAGGGGAAGGCTGACTGCAGTCTGTCAGTGGGCTGAAGTCGGTCTGTACAGACTGGGACAGACAGACAGGGCGCCCCTCCTCCCAAATGTGAGCTCTACCGATACCCACGATTGGGAGGATTGTCCTGCTCAGGTATATCTTTCTGTTTCTTTAGAAAGCAAAACCCCAATTTCTGTCTTGGAAAAATGTATATCTTTTTGTTTCTTTAGAAAGTAAAACTCCAATTTCCGTCTTGGAAGAAATGAAGCTACTGCTGGGCTGAGGGTAGAGGGATGATGTGGGAGGGCTGATGCTCTTTTGCAGACATATTTTTCAAAAACTTTATTTTGAAATAATTTTAGGTTTATTGAAGAGCTTCGAAGATAGCACAATAGAGTTCCTACATACCATTTACTCCTCCCCTACTGCCAGCACCTGGCATACCATGGCACATGTCAAAACTAAGAAATTAGCATCGGTACCTTACTAGTAACTAAACTGTAGTGCAGATGTTATTTGGATTTCACCAGCTTTTTCCTCTAACGCGCTTTCTCTGTTCTGTGATCCAATCTAGGATACCTCATTTCACTCAGTCATCGTATCTCCTTAGTTACTTGTAACCTGTGTCAATTTCTTGCTTTTTCCTAGTCTCTCATGACCTTGATACTTCTGGCGAGCGGTGGTCGGGTGTCTCGTAGACTGCTCCTCCCTGAGCTGTGCCCGATGTTTCGTCATGACTGAGGTTAGAGGTGCTGGGAAGCGGCCTCTCCGCTGCTTCTCTCAGGGGCGCACAACAGCAGCCTGACGTTCTGCTCGCGCTGCTGATTTTGATCATGGTGTGGGTGTGTCTGCCAGGTCTCTCCACGGTCACTTTCCTTTTCCATACTCTTATCTGTGAGCAGTCAGTCTCCAGATCAAGCCCACCGGCTTCCAGGATGACTGCCGGGCTTTTGCACCATTCTTGACCAGTAGATTGATTGGTACTTCGATCAAGTCTGGCTAATGACTGCGTTCTCTGAGACTTTGCACTTGGGAGATGCAGAGTTGGGAGTCTCCCTCTCCAGGTGCCTAATCTTTAGAATTAGAGACCCACCGAGGGCACTTCTTCAACTCATCATATATAAAAAGCTACTCTGTGGTTATGAGAGAATGGGTCCATTTGGGGGGTGCCAGTTTCTCCCTTTGTGAAAAGAAGTTGGTGATATTGACCTTGCAGAAATCTGAGGATCAAATGAGACCACACAGAGCACTTGGCCTGGGGCCTGGCAGGTGTCTGCTTCTCACAATGGGGTTCTCAGTGACCCATCGCCTGAGCCCTTCTCGGGTCCTTCCACCTCTGACATTCTAAAGTCCTGCAAATTACAGCCACCGTAAAGTACAAATATCTATGAGCTAATTGTTTTCACAGAATAGGATTTTATGATAGGATAATAACAAAACATGAAGTTATCGTTTCTGCTGCCTTTTGTCTTTTTTTGGTAAATGAGTGCCAAAAAGGTCTTTGTGGGGGCCCATTGCTAACAGAACTGTAATGTTTTCTCTTGAATCCAATGAAATTTTGGTTTCCCTCTGTTAGGAGCTATCGGCTTAGCCAAAATCTGTTTTCCCCTCCTCTTCCCTGACAGAACTTCAGTTTTGGTCAAGCACCCCTCACACTTTGAATCCCACAGAGGAACGTGAGCCCATCTCCTGGTTAAGAGGAGGATTACTATTGATCTAAATCAGTCATAGCAATCCCAATTCCCAAGCCAATGATTGGTTTAAGATAGGCATGTGTAGTGGATTGAATTGTGTGCCTCCAGAACTCATTGGGGCACGAATTGTGCCCCCCAAGTTTTGTGTATTGGAAGCTTGATCCCCACTGTGACTGTCGGGAGGGTGGGAAGTCTATTGTGGTGTTTGAGGGGTGGAGTCTTGGGGGTGCTTGGATTGTGGGACCAAGCAGTCATGAATGGATTAATAAGGTGGTCAGGGGCGTGGTCCTGAGCGCTTTGAAAGAAGAGGAGAGTCTGTCTCTCTCTCACTCTCTGTTTTCCGTCTTGCAATGTGAGACCCCTGGGTTGCTGTCACCACCGCCAGATAGACTTTGGACTTCCCGGACTCAGAAGCTGTAAGCAATAAATTTTGTTTTCTTTATAAATCACCCATTCCTGGTATTTTGTTATAAGCAACAGAATGGACTAAACCAGAATGTGACCCAATTTTGACCAATGAATGATGAGGGAAAGTCTGGAATGTTCTGGCAAAGACTTCTGTTCTGCGAGAGAAAGCCACAGAAAGGCAGGGTGCCCTTCTGCTTCGCCCAAATGCTCGTGTGTCTGAATATGATGTGGACGACTGTGGCAGCCACCTAATGACCATGAAGGCCACTGGCCTGAAGACAGTGTCAGCACCTCAAGGGTATCCCTGCAGCAGGACAGACAGAAACTGGGCCTGATGATGCTGATCTGCAGACCATTCTGTGCCAGGAATTTTCCCTCCTCTGGACTTGCTGATTGCAGTAATACTTGTTCTCGTGTAGGGCGGTTGGAGTGAGGTTTCTCATTGCTTATAGCGGGAAGCACACAGATACACTACAGCTTTAGAAAAATCCTCTTGCAAACAAGCAGCCTTTTCAGAATACCTCACCAGAGACTCTTACTAAGACCTGCTTTCAACGTGGCTCATGTTTTCATCTGAGAGATACAGTGTGTGTATGCATGTGGTGGAGGGGGCAGGATACAGGTGTTGGGCAAGGGAAAACCAGCTCACTAAGTAGAGAAGCAGGTGTGGGAAAAGAGCTCCACCCAAAGCACCCTGAGTTCTTACACTCTCATTAGAGGGATGCAGAAGGGGAGAGGACATTCTTCCCTGAGTGTATGTTGCATGCCAGGCATTAGGAGCTCTAAGTGCATGGTTTTGTTGAATCTTCATGGCAGTTCTCTAATGTATCATGACTGGGGCTCAGAGATTTCAAGTGACTTTTCCAAGGCAACACAGCCAGGTCAGTCTGACTTTAAAGTCCTGTCTCTTTCCCTTATTACCCCAGTCCAATCACCCCAATCCTTTGACAAACATGTCCCTAATCCATCTATTTCTCCCCACCTCCAGGGTTACCACCCTGAGCCAAGCCCCCATGGTCTCTCTCCTGAACTGTGGCCCCATCCACTTAACTGGTGTCCTCCCAACTTGCACCCTTGTCCACCCCCATTGTCTGTCATCTACACAACAGCCACATTCCCTTTCCTAAAGCAGTTCAAAGGCATCCCATCACACACATCCAGACTCTTCCTCCTGATCCCCTGGGAATTCTGTGGTCAGGTCCTGTCTGCAGCCTCATCCTGTCCACATTTCTCTCTGCTCACCAAGCTCTGGGCACTTGGCCACCTTTCTCTTCTTGGAAGAACCCAGGGTGATTCCTGACTCAGGGCCTTTGCCCATCTGGTATTCTTTGCCTGGCGTGCATCATCAACCATCATCTCTTTGTATGGCAGACTCCTTTTCAACCTGCTGGTCTTGATAAAGGAAGCTTTCACGGCACCCCAGCATAGCGCCCCTCCATGTGTCACCCTGTTACTGTGTGTGGGTGGTCTGGCCAGTGTAAAGACCTTAACAATACCCAGAGCCTGCAAAATATGGGATTAATTCTTCCAGAGGTATAGAAATTAAATATAACAGAGGAGCATTCCACAATTACATCCTTGTGATCTCAGAGAGAGGTAAATTACTGAAAGTGGGAAAATTCTATGGAAAATGTCTAGAAGGCGAGTGATTAAATCCTGGGCTTATTTGAGTTTGATATAGTTTGACTCTGATATAGTTTGACTCTCTGACAGCTTAGTAATGAACAGAAAAAGAGACTTCCTGCACATTTTCCTCTGCCAGGCATATCTGCAATCAACCCTTATCCATTTCTCCCACAATGAAAGAGGAATTTCTCTTCTGATTGGTCAGAATCTGAGCCATCGATGGGGCCACTATTACTAATGGGCTGGGCTGCTGTGCGTGGTAACCTTGGGTTTACTGGTGCTAATGTCAAACTTTGGGAAGAACAGAGGGCCTTGCTAAGGCTTTGATCCTGTGCTTCTTGCTTCAACGTGACCTTCTCGCGGGGCTCTGTGCTGGGGCTTCAATACTGATGTAGTGATTCTGATTCCTACTTTGCTGCTGTTTCCTGAGCTCCCTTGAGAACCTGGTGTGGTGGAGGTGTGGGACAGAAGCGAGGTTTGGGGACGAGGGAGAAGGCTCATGGGTAAGACAGGAATCAGGTTTTTCTTGGCACTGGCCAGAACTCAGAGAACTCCCCAGCCTCACCCTTAATTGTTGTGTCTTAGTCCATTCAGGCTGCTATAGAAAAATATCATAAACCAGATAGCTTATAAACAACAAATTTGTTTCTCACAGCTCTGGAGGCTGGAAAGTCCAAGATCAAGGCTGGTTTGGTGTCTGTAGGGCCCACTTCCTAGTTCATGGATGTTGAATTCTCTCTGCGTCCTTACCTGGTGGAAGGGGCAGACAAGCTACCTGCGACCTCTTTTATAAGGGCACAGATTCCATTCATAAGGGCAGAGCCCTCACGATCTAATCACCTCCTGAAAGCCCTTCATCCCAAGGATTTCAACATATGAATTTGGGGGAGGACAAAAACATTCAGACCATAGCAACGTGTGAAATGAATTTCCATTTAGAAAATGCCATTGAATTCAGCAAGAAGATGGTTGTACAAATAGGTTCTTAGAATTAGGGCTATATAAGGATGGCAGCTTCTATGCCTGGGGAAAGGTCATGTGTGACTTGCCACTCTCCCTGCAGAGAGAAAAGAATTAGGAAGTGTGGGCGTGGGGGTGTGTTGGGCCACATTTCGGTGCATTTCCACCATAAGGTGCCTGTCCATGTGTAAATCCTGTCTTTCAACAGTAGCCATTTTAAAGGCATAAGTTTGCCGCCGCCATTTCATAAGCGCTAATGTACACGTCGCTAGCTGCCTTCTCTTCCGGGGTACAGTGACTTTGCACTTTTTTCCCGCTTGCCCTGTCCTCACCCCTCCCCCCGGATAGCAGTGTGTCAACTCCCTATTGGATAAGGGCTCCCCCGCCCCTAGTACCTTATAAAAATCCCTGTCTGCTGTAATAAACAGAGTTCCGGCTTTGACCGCTCTCCTGGCTCGGTGTTCTTTCTTTGTCCCCGGGGCCGTAGCGCAGAGGGGATCGGGCCTGCGACACTCATCATCCCGCTCAGCCCCATAAGAGGTTGCCGCCGGCTGGTCCGGGGTCTCTTCCAGCCCGGCTTTGTCGGTCTCCGGCAGTGGGAGAACCGACAGGGGTGGGGGTGGGAAATAAAAAAGAAGAGCAGAGACACTGAGAGGGAAATTCATTAATCATGTTTGTTTGTGATCACCCTGGAAGCACCAGGCACTTGCTCTTTGTGACAGTCAGTAATTAAACATGGGAAAGGCCGTGCCATGATTTCATGTTCAGGGTCGGAAGAGGAAATGAGACAGGCAGCGAATGTGCCATGGGAGTGGCATGGTGCATGGGCCAGTCCTCAAAGTGACAGGCCTTTGCTAAATGTGGCCCATGTTAGGGGCTGAGGTGGGATTGTTTGTGCACCTTCCACATCTGCTGAGAACCTGACTTAAAGCAGAGGAGTGCTGGGGGCCAACTGTGCCCCGCATTCCCCCGATGGAGACCATAGCCCGGAGTGGGCAGGCGTGGGGCACATGACCATCACCGAGCAGTGTGGCAAGTGCTGTGGAAATTGAACTGCACAAAGCAGAGATGCTGCTAGCATGGGGAGGAGGAAGATAGGAAAAGGGCGACTCTCGTAATACCACACTGGGAGGGGTTACTGACAGGTCTCCACAGTTTGGAAAAAGCCCAACAGTCTACTGGTGAGGGCAAGTGGGCCATTGATTTCTCTGCAAATTCTCCCCCACAGGACCCCATAGGGCTGAATTGCCAAGCTCTGAGATCCACTGGCTTTTGCAGGTGAGCGAGGCAAATGTACATTTGCAATCTGCCCACTTCATGTCCCAGATGTGTCTTCTAGATCAGGGGTCTGCAAACATTTTCTGTAAAGAGCCAGATAGTAAATATTTTCAGCTTTGTGGGTCATATCTCTGTTGCAGTCTCTGTTGCAACCACTCACCACTGCAGTTGTAGCCAGAAAACAGCTGTATACTATGCAGAAACCCATAGGCATGGCCAATTTGGCCACTCGCACAAGTTCTAGGTCCTTGCCACCTGCAGTGGTCCCTGGCCCAGTATTATCAATGGCATGCCCTTTTGTTAGAAACGCAGAATCTCAGGCACGACCCGGGACTCACTGACTCGGAATCTCACATTCACAGGATCATTCCTGGGATGTCCACAGATGTCACCACTGTGTGCAGGGCCTTGATTCTGTTGTCTGGGAAGTGGAAATGGTTCGCAGCCCCAGCAGGCCGGTGGGCGAGGAGTCCAAGTTCAGTGTTCTGATGGGAGCCCTGCAGGGGGCTCTCGTGTCGTGCCTGTCATGCAGGTGAGGTGCCGGCTGCACTTTTGTTCCAGACGAGCCTCTCAAGGATGTCTGTGCAGAGAATGGGCTTGGCAGATAGAGATGGTGTCCCCCGCAGGAGCAGAGGGCAGCCATGCTCACTGCCCCTTGTGAAAACTCAGGCTCCTGAAGCTCAGCGCACCTCTTCTCTAACACACCCCACTGTATGTAAAGGTGCCACCTGGCCGCCTTCATGTCGTCCCTGGGGGTCTTGGCTCGTGAGTGGCCAGGGACTGTGATGGTTGACACAGCAGGGAGATGATGAAAGCCATAGACAGTGCTGTTCTTTTTTGGGGGGGCACTCCCAACATGCTGGTGGACACAGGGGACATTCTTGCTAACAGGAAAGTACCCTTCAGTTGCTCAGGAAAATTTGGGGAGGATTCTGGGAAAAATGCCAGAATACCTGCTGATAGATGGAAAGGGACTCAGAGGATCCAGATTTGGGTTATTGCTGTAAACACTGGCTCATTTTTTACTTACTGGCAGGAAAAGCCTGAGGTTTACTTCGGTGGAGGCAGGAAAGCCCAGTTGTCACCAGGCTATAGCTTGCCCTGGCATGCATGAATTTCAAATGATACTGTAATCCTCACACAAATTCTTGCTTGGGCACATATTTCTTTAATCAGATTGTTTTCTTTCCAGTGCTGGGCTGTAGCTGTGTCCTCTGGGAACAGGGTTAGGAGCAAGGGGTGGGTAGGGATGGGCTCTCCATTGTGGGCAGCCCCAGGAAAGCACTGGAACCTGGAAAGAAAAATGCCCCAGGAAGAGGCAGTGGAGCCAGAGGAGCCAGGAGGGTGCCCAAAGTAAGCTGTCCTGATGGAAAGAATTTGTGTCGGGCTTGCCCCTGTCTCACTTATTACAGAGCTGGGGATTGCCTTTTAGGAGCCACATGCTGTCAGGTCCAAGGGTGGCGGGTGGCAGGGGGAGATGGGACCTGGCTTCTCAGGCAGCTTGAAGGTGAGAGGGTGTGGTGGGATTGGCCCTTGAGAAAGGCCTCCCATAGAGAGGACAGGATGGGCAAAGGCAGGGGGATGGGAGACCAAGGAGGCCGTGAAAGAAGAAAGCACTGTCTCGTTTGCAGCAGTGTGTGTGTCGTATGGAGGTGTGGTCATCTGAGGACATTTTAAAGAGTGTCCTTCTCTAGGTGGAGAATTTTCTATACTTTTTCCCCAGTGAATAGATTGTGCCTTTATAAATATGGAATAACAATAAATGATGATGGTGATGATATAGGTTGTGATCAAGTTGGGTACAGCCTTGCATGGGTACCGTCAAGCTCGGTGTGATTTTCTTCTGTGGGCACATGCATCGTTGATTTGGTATCCACTACCTACTCCCAAGCTTCTAGTTCAACTTGAGCATCTTCACTCTGAGAGGAACATGGTCCATCCCATCCACCCTGGATTAAAAACAAAGTTGTAAGAAGGGACGTCCAAGAAATAGTTTATTCTGAACAAGGAACAGTGACTTGAACAGAGCCAGGAAATCCAGCGTCTCTAGGGCCACCTCAGCTCCTGCCCCCAATTCATGACCTCAGCCCAGTAAGAAACGTCAAGTGCTTCTGGGGTCACAGGGAAGAGGAGCAGCCCCGGTGTTTCCTGGAGGGGGACAGCACGGTGCTGATGAGGAACTGAAGACGGAAAAGTGCACAAAACAAGCAGATTTACGGGGGCAACTCAATCCAGAGATAGCCTCGGTTTAAAGCAGGAAAACAATGACTGTTTTTTTAAAACAAAAATATAAAACCTCACTGTACATTAAAATGTCTCTTAAAAAGTCAAAGAAATGGTACTGACAGCCCCCAAGATTGGTTTATCCTGTAAAAAGTGAAAAATGGGAGTTGGATAAGAACATAAAAACACAATTGAACTTTATGGTCTATACAGACATTAAAGATCCTGGGAAGAAAAGTTAAAAGAATCTGAAACACAAGACGTGTTTCCACAGAAGACTGACCTGCCCAGTGGGTGAAAGAGGAAATGATCTCCAAATAATAATGATGCCAATACTGACAAAAAAGGCTACACTCGGTGAGTCAGCCAGTGTGCAGGGTGCGTCACATGCAGGACCTCACATAACCTTTAGCGACACTGAAAGGTCAGCTTTATGACCCCATTTACAAGGGAGGAAACTGACGGCACGACGAGGCATGTGGCTTGCCTAGGTCTCCCGGTCAGTGAACAGTGGGGCTGGCCTCAGGACACGGGCTGGCTCCGAGGCTGAGATTCACCTGCCATGCCACGGCCTCTCCTCATTCAAAGGCCAGCTGTTCCCTGAACAGATCATAGAGATATTTGCTTTGTGTGGGTCCACTTTCCTCCTAGAATAAACTACTAACCACCCATGCTTCCTAAGTTATAAAGAGGGAGCCACCTGTCTTTGCCAGTTGGGAATCCTCCATAAGACAGTGCTGTCGAGCTGATGTTTCACCCTGCCCAGGAAAGAACACCGGGACAGCTGGTGGAGAGTCTGTGCAGGGCTGGGTTTTCAGAGGAGCTCTGGTGACACTCAATAGCAGTTACCCATGATCAGTGTCTTGACTGTCATCTGAATGGACACCTATGTGCCATCCCAGCACCAGGGGAGGGTTGGGGAGGGAACTGCTGAAATTAAAAAGTGGGGACAGTCTTCTGTGAATAGGGGAACAGTACATTGCAGCACTGAGACCTTGGGGACCAGGCTGCTGCACACCGTGCTGTCTTAGGTCAGAACGACGCGGCCCGGCAGTCAGACATTTATTTTATCCTTGGGGCTGCGTTTTTTGAAAGTACCATCTAGCAAGCTAGGATGGGCCGAATTGCAGTTGTGATACTCGAATTGCTTTTGGGGATGAGAGTGCACTTCAAATACTAAGGTTATATTGTGCATGTGTAAACAATTTTATAAATGTCAAAGGTTTTGCATGTCTGCTATCTAATTGTATTCTCACAATAATCTTGTAATTTGAAGTGGGGCAGAGAGCTGTTTAACCCCTTTGGCAGATGCAGAAAACTGAGGCACAGAGAGGGTGTGACTTGTCTGAGGTCACACAGCAAATCAGTCAGGAGCTGGAACCAGAACCCAGGCTTCCCGGCTCCGAGTCCAGGGCTCTTTCAGCATCTGATGTTTTCATGGGTGAGATAGGGACCATGGGGACACAGAGGGGGGGCTCTGGGTGGGCAGGGCAGATGCGTGTGCAGTCCCGTCGGGCAGCTGCAGGTGGGGCTTAGCTGCTGCAGCCACGGGAGCAGGCGTGGGCGAGGATGTTGTTGTTGCATCCGTCCCGGAGCTTGCTCTGGACCTGGCTCCCAGCTCGGCCTTCGGTGTCTAAGAGCTGGCCGCCCTGCCCCTGCTGCCTCCTGAGCCTGCGGACAAGCACAGCACAGATCTGAGTTAGTGGAGAGGAGTGGGTATGTGGCGACATGTTCAGGAGACACGCGGGTGACAGAGGCAGCTCCGGTCCACACCTTCCCCTGCCCAGGGAAGCCCAGCACCCAGGGCTCCAGGTGCTTCGCTCTGGAGTCAGATGGGCCTGAGGTCAAATCCTGGCTCAGGGGCATGCACCTGAGTTACTTCATACACAGAGCCTCAGTTTCTCTGTCTATAAAATGGAGATAATTCCTACCTCATGGAATTTATGGGAGATCATAGATATAATTTGCCCAAGTTCGCACAGTCAGTAAAGGACTCCCACCATCATTTATTCAGTGTATGTGTACTGAATGCCCAGGCACATACCAGCACCGTGCCTGGGAGCAGGGATACGCTGGCAGGGAAAACAGTCGTGTTCGCTGTCCTCATGGAGCTTACTGTCTAGAGGTGAGACAGGCACTAATCAAATAATCCCACAAATATACATCCAAACAGTTGAACACACAGACTTGCAAAATATCCCATTACAAATCGTGTTAAGAGAGTATCATTATGAACGCTGCATTTCTTAGCTGCTGGCCACTCGGTCCCCTCCCACGTGAGGGAAGAGGTCAACATTCTGTGTCTGGTCTTCAAGTTTAGGTTCATTCAGTGCACCACAGCTGTGCCTGCATGTGGACGGCACGGGCAAGAAATGCGATGGAGACTTGAAAGAAAGTTAGAGCAGAGAGCTCAGCGTAAACCCTGGCTCTCAACACCTTCCACTTGGGTTACCCCAGTTTCCTCATCTCGGACTGAACCCTAAGTCATTCACTTTCCAGGAGGCTAAGGGAGAATGTATATGAAAGATCTATACAAGGCTGGAAATAATGATAATTACTAGTAGTTGTACCTTATTCTGAAAGACACAGATTCCAGCCGGAACTCACTTGATTTTACATCAGCGTGTTTCTGTCAAACAGAGCAGATTGTCATCACCCGTGGTCCTGTTTTAAGTGAAAGAGTCATCTCACCAAGCAAGCATCTGTGTGTGCTTGTCATGTGCAGGCCACCCTGGGTGATCCCGGGATGAACACAGCACAGTCCGTGCCTCCGAGGGTCACAGTCGTGTGTGTGCATGGGAGTGTACACAGCGGGGGTGCCTAGTGTTTGCAGCATGCTGGTACGTGAGTTCTTCAGGTCACACTGAAATGCCAGCAGCCACACTGTGTCTCATAAGACAGTGGATTGTTGGCTCCTGCCCTGTGCAGTCTGTCTACCTACAAGGCCCAGGACCAGGTGGTCAGTTCCTCTGTCCCTGAGGCTTGCAGTTCTCCAAGTGAGACAACTGGGAAAGATGGTCATGGTTAAAATACATTGTCCTAGAGGAGGAGGGGGCAGGACCCAGAGGACAGAGCTTGGACCTAGAGGACAAAGCTGGAGGGAAGGGGAGTCTTTAGCGTAAGGAAAGGAGATGGTCACACTCCCTAGGAATGGCTGGGAATTGACTGGGAATCTCCCTCCCCTGCCCCTTCTCTTTCCTTCCTTCCATTCTAAATGACTCTCTCAGGCACCCCTGGGAAGCAAATTACATCAAAACTCAGGAAAACTCATATGTCTAAAACACCTAGGGGGGTGAAAAGGAAATGGATTACTTCCAAAGTAGGACATCATTGTTTGGTTTACAATTGTAATGCTACATAATTTTCTGGGTATATTGCAAGACAACAGTAAATCCCATTTCTTTTAAATGCCAAAATATTGGCATTTCAGAATTTTAAAATAACATGGTATAACCCAAATATGGTTATATGGAGAACCAGCATTGCTACCTCTAGATTCCTGTACTTCTCCAATTAAAACACAAAATAAAGCTTCAAAAGCTTTGTAATAGAGTTGAGCCTAGTGATGAGGAAGCCCCAATGAGGGGGAGATGAATGCTGAAATGTTGGTGGATCAGGGAGGGCTTCCGGGCCAGCCTGGTGGCGCACTGCGATAGTGCACCGCTTGGGAAGTGCGGCGGCGCTCCCGCCGAGGGTTCGTATCCCACATACAGACCGGTTCCCGCTCACTGGCTGAGCGAGGCTCGGGAGCAACACCGAGGGTTGCGATCCCATTGCCGGTCCCGGTCCGGTACGGGGGCGACACTGAGGGTTGCTATCCGTTGCCGGACACGGAAAAAGACAAAAAAAAAAAAAAAAAAAAGGGAGGGCTTCCTGCAAGAGGCAGCCTTTGACCTGGGCTTTGACTGGATGAACTTCCACAGCTGGGAATGGCGCATGTGTAGCTGGGGGAGGGAGGGAGAAGATCTGAAGGGAAGAGACAGGGGTTGGGTAAGGTACAGAGGAAGGAACGCTGCAGTCATGACCAGAGTCCTCTCTGGAGCTGAGGTTTCAGCTGCTTCAGCTCATCTTTTTGGCAGGAGCGTTTTTAAGGAGTAGAATTAGCTGTTTCAAGTCTCTC
>NW_007726345.1:175395-186864 GCF_000696425.1 Galeopterus variegatus | reverse complement strand
AAAAAAAAAAAAAAAAAAAAAAAAAAAAAAGGGAGGGCTTCCTGCAAGAGGCAGCCTTTGACCTGGGCTTTGACTGGATGAACTTCCACAGCTGGGAATGGCGCATGTGTAGCTGGGGGAGGGAGGGAGAAGATCTGAAGGGAAGAGACAGGGGTTGGGTAAGGTGCAAAGGAAAGAACGCTGCAGTCACGACCAGAGACCTCCGTGGAGCTGAGGTTTCAGCCGCTTCAGCTCTTCTTTTTGGCAGGAGCATTTTTAAGGAGTAGAATTAGCTGTTTCAAGTCTCTCCTCCTGTGGTGGAGGGACATATGGAGAATACTGTCCCCATGAGTACAGGACGCCTAGAGCAGTAACTAAACGAGGTGTGGGCTCGCTTGCCACCAGGTTCAGTGCCTGAGCTGGGAGGCAGAGTCAAGAAGGAAATACCCTTCTGTAGGCATCCGCCCATCCGTCCCCAGGTCTACAAGGCTAGGACTCTAACCCAAGTCTGGGGGGCTCCGAAGGCTGTGTTTCCCCACTACATCTGCACTCCCACCCACCATCCACCCATTCACCATCTACTCATCCATAAATACAACCACCCACCCATCCATTTTCTATCCATCCCTCCATCCACTTTCAAATCATCTGCCATTCATTTGCTCCTTCTGTCCAGCCATCCACCTGTCCATCCACTTACTTGTCATCTACCCCATCTATCCAGCCATCCACCTGTCCATCTAGCTACTTATCCATCTGCCTGTTCATCTACCTCATCCACCCAGCTGTCCACCCGTCCATCAGTTCCTTATCCATCTATCCAGCCATCTATCTGTCCATCCAGCTACTTATCCATCTGCCTGTTCATCTCCCTCACCCATCCAGCTGTCCACTTGTCCATCAGTGCCTTATCCATCTACCCCATCCATCGACACATCCACCTGTCCATCCAGCTACTTATCCACCTGCCTGTTCATTTATCTCATCCATCCAGCTGTCCACTTGTCCATCAGTTCCTTATCCATCTACCCCGTCCATCCACATATCCACCTGTCCATCCAGCTACTTATCCACCTGCCTGTTCATCTACCTCATCCATCCAGCTGTCCACTTGTCCATCAGTGCCTTATCCATCTACCCCATCCATCCACACATCCACCTGTCCATCCAGCTACTTATCCACCCGCCTGTTCATTTATCTCATCCATCCAGCTGTCCACTTGTCCATCAGTTCCTTATCCATCTACCCCATCCATCCACACATCCACCTGTCCATCCACTTACCTATCCATCTGCCTGTTCATCTCCCTCATCCATCCAGCTGTCCACTTGTCCATCAGTTCCTTATCCATCTACCCCATCCATCCAGCCATCCACATGTCCATCCACTTACCTATCCATCTGCCTGTTCATCTCCCTCACCCATCCAGCTGTCCACTTGCCCCCATCAGTTCCTTATCCATCTACCCCATCCATCCACACATGCACCTGTCCATCCAGCTACTTATCCATCTGCCTGTTCATCTCCCTCATCCATCCAGCTGTCCACTTGTCCATCAGTTCCTTATCCATCTACCCCATCCATCCACACATGCACCTGTCCATCCAGCTACTTATCCATCTGCCTGTTCATCTACCTCATCCATCCAGCTGTCCACTTGCCCATCAGTTCCTTATCCATCTACCCCATCTATCCATACATGTACCTGTCCATCCAGCTACTTATCCATCTGCCTGTTCATCTCCCTCACCCATCCAGCTGTCCACTTGTCCATCAGTTCCTTATCCATCTACCCCATCCATCCACACATGCACCTGTCCATCCAGCTACTTATCCATCTGCCTGTTCATCTCCCTCACCCATCCAGCTGTCCACCCGTCCATCAGTGCCTTATCCATCTACCCATCTATCCAGCCATCCACTTACCTATCCATCTGCCCATTCATCTGCCCCACCCATCCGCTCTCAAATGCTAATCCATCTACCCCCATCACCCCCACCCAAATACCTGACCACCCCTCCTCTACCTACCCATTCACCACCCCCTCTCCTTCCCATCTCCTCCCCCATTCATATATTACTCATCCACCCACTCACCCCCACCCATCCATCTCATCTGTTCACTGTCCACCTGTACACTGATCCCCCCATTCACACCGCATCTCCTATCCTTCCACTTATCCTTTCGTGATCTGTGTGCCAGGCTCACAGTTGAAGGGGTCTGGGAGCAGGACAAAGAACAAATAGTGAACGCTGGCTGTGACGAAGTCTCTGCAGGAAGGAAGCAGCATGGCATAGCATTAAAGCCTGGGCTTGGAGCCAGGCTGTGTGACTCTCACCCTGGGTCTGCCACTTACTAGTCATGTGACTTTGGGAGGCTGGATTCAAACCCAGGGCTGTCTGCCTCCAAGACCCCTGCTCTTTCCACTGAATCCTGTGCCATTCACTCTGGATCAGGAAAGAAGAGAGCACGGAATGATTTTTCCACACTCCAAAGGAATTAGAAAGGCTCACATTGCTCAAATACGAATCCACAAATCAAGGCGAAAATATGAAATCATGACTGTTGGCCTCAACAGCTTGCTTACAGGACTACCCTACAGCCCAGTTATCTGTAACTCAGGAGGAAATAGAAAAGGATTTTACATATGCTACTAGGCCTAGCTCAATTCTACTGATGCAAATTGGCTAGTTATATCTGCAGTGGCAGGGGCATTTAATTTCTCAGCCAACTTATCAAATTAATTGTCAGCTTTGTGACCAGAATTCCGAGTGATGGATGTGAATGAATGATCTCAACCCCTTGAACTCAACGATGAGATGCCAGAAGGAAGTTCTCTGTGACAGTGAACCTCAATCAATGTGAGTAGGACACAGATTGAAATTGGTAATAAATTGGCTGGAGGCATTTTTCAAAGGCAAAGCATTACACAGGAATAAAATAAAATGGCTGGCAATAAAACTAACTCCTAATGAAGCTATTACACACCCCCAGGATGGAGTGAGTTTAATACCAATATCGATCTGCAGCAGAATACCCACCAGTGAGGCCTGGCCTCCTGTATGAGAGAAATCAGCTTTCTTTGTGCGGTGTGGTTTAGAGCAGTGAAAACATTTTAAGGAACTTTCACACTTATCCATTCCATTTCACACGTTCTCTGCTGTATCTTCCCTGACACTAGAGAATTCTGGAGCGGCAGTGTGATTTGGTGGGAAGAAGGCAGGCTTTGGAGTCTGGCAGAATTAGGTCAGAACCCCAGCTTTGTCATTTACTGGCTGAGTGGCGTGGGAGACTTGCTCAACTTCTTCGAGACTATCTTTCCTTATCTGTAATGTATGGAAAATAACACCTCCTTAAAGGGGAAAATGAAAAAACGAGTGTCCCCTGCCTGCTCTGTAGGAGGTGCTTTATGAAGGGCAGCTATTTTTATGACATTGACTGCAGTATGGACACACTCCCATTTTACAGATGGACAAACTGAGGATCAGTAAAGCTTAACTTCCTGCCATGGCTTTGATGAATGTCTCCTGATGAGGTCCCCCAACCCCCAACCCCACATCTGGTTCTGCAGGCCTTGACCTATGAGGTCAGGGCAGAAGACCCGAGGAGCGTAGGGTACTGGGATCAAGTATGCATGGAGTGTCTGAAGTGAAACAGAAGTGGGTGAAACAGGGCAACAGGCTGAGGGAGGGGAGTCCAGCCCCAAAAGTCATAGTGGGGTCCAGAGAGATCTGCAAGCTGGGGAGAACTGGGGCAGACAACTGGAAACTGGAACCTGGTCTTCTATCTGGTATGGGTCTCTCCTCCACTGAGCAATGGCCACAGCATGCCATCTGTGGCTTCAAGGCCCACAGCGTGGTGACCCGCCTGGGGCAGGTGTAATCATGTGTGCTGGATGGATGGGTGGGTAAATAAAGGAATAAATAGCCCAGACTGTTTTTTTTCTTTTTTCTTTTTTTTGTGACCAGTAAGGGGATCGCAACCCTCGGCGTGGTGTCATCCGCACCGCGCTCAGCCAGTGAGCGCACCGGCCATCCCTATATAGGATCTGAACCCGCGGCGGGAGCGCTGCTGCGCTCCCAGCGCCACACTCTCCTGAGTGAGCCACGGGGTCGGCCCCCAGACTGTTAGCAAGATGTGTGCACAGATTGGCAGGCTCTGTCTCAGCTTCCCAAAGGAGAAAGGAGGCTAGTTGTAACTGAATGGAGTAACAGGTGTCCTAGTGGAACAAAAATTGGATTGCCATTTGCAGAGCTGGTGAGCTGGCAGCCTGTGTGGTCATCAATTTGCATGAGTTCACATGCATGGAGATTTTGCTCTGTGGCTGAAGGGTTTGGTTGGGTTAGGCTGCTTATTATTTTGTGTGCATGAGTGTGTATATGTTGATTAAAAAAATAAAGGCAAGATAACATTTGACACAACGTTTGATTTAATGGCACTATATTGGTGTGATAGTTTTGTACATAATATTACTAGTAAACGCTAGTGCTGATTGTGTTATAGGGGCTAAGTACATAACATGTTAATTCATTTGCCCTTACAATAATCCTGTGAAATAGGTATTAACACTCCACTTCACAAATGGGGAAACTGAGGCACTAGTGTGAAGTCTAAGGTCACAAAGCCAGCAAGGATCAGGATCCAAACCCAGTCAGCCTGGCTTCAGAGTCTGCCTTTTCAGCAATTGTATATACTCTCCACGGTTCAAAAACAAAGCAAAACAAAACAAAACAAAAAAACAGAGTTGAAATTACTGGAAAGTTTTGGAAGGTCACACCAAACTGAACAATGATCATCTGCTCAGGGAAGGAGGACAGATGTTGAAGGGAAGAAAGCAAAAATTCATCCTGCATAATTGTGCATATACCACAGAATCCTGCTCTAGAATGCCTGCAGAGATCCAGCCAGCCTTACCCAAACCCCACCTCCCACCACCCGGATAGCCCATTTCCCCTGGGAACAGCTCAAATCCTTACAGACTTTTCCTTCCCATAGAATTGGAACTGAGAAATCTGCTACCTGATAGCCCCCCACCCCCTGCAACACTGGCCTTAGGTCTGCTTTCTGGTGTCATTCGGATAATTCTAGTTTCTGTCTCTTGGGATATTCTCCTGATTCTCAGAAGCACCCTGGGCTGACCCTCTTCTGTCTTCCTGAATCCACTCCTGCTGCACCTCCACCTGCTCTCAGCCTGGGAGTCTGACTCTAGGAGCCATATCCAAGGTGCCCATCCCGCAGGAGCCTGCATTCGAGAGCCTGCATAGAAGCCTCATTTGGGCTTCTAACTGGGCAGGGCCGATGTGGAGCCCTGGCAGAGATCGGAAAGAGCCAGGGAGTCAAGCTTGGGCACTGATTTCCCAGCTCCTCCCTGCACTGTGGGCTTGAGCACTGGAAGGTCAGTGCTCCAATCAAGGCAGCCCCCTCCACAGTGCTACCAGGGACGGTCTTGTCCCCTCACCTCCTCCAGCCTCCAGGTGGTAGCAGCATGGCTGATGTGAGGCCCCCAGTGATGCACTGGCCTCTATGGTGTCCCTTCACCCACCTCTATGTAAATGGATCTTTGCAAACAAATTCTCCTTTGAGTGTTTCCTGGGAGGCTGACTGATACATCTTTCCAGTCTCCATGTGATTTCTCTTCCTTAAATAAAAACTCAGTATAACTAGCAGTTCCACTTTCAAACCTCATCACTTACTGGGAGGACCATCTTGTAGCAATGCTTATCTCACAAATGCAATAAGAGCCTTTGGCCAGAAGTATTAAGGTTCTGTCTAGCAGCTGTTGCCTGAAGCAAAGCATATTTGAGGAAATCTTGGACGAGCCAGTGAACCATGGATGTGACACAGCAAGATGCAGCGGGTTACCTCCCACCCTCTCCTCTCGCTCTGGCAAAACTGAAGGCGTGACAGTCTTGGGTTTCTGAGTAACGGGGGATTGGTATGTGCTGTCATTCAACACCTTCTCATCGAATACCTACCCGCACCCGTCGGGATAGGCATAAATGACGCCCAGGCTGAGGGGGACAAAGGGACATCAGGAGAGTGAGTGGCTGGTTGTAGCTCACATGGCTTCTCAGGGGGGCCTGGCCTCACATGCAGGACTTTGCTCTTCCCAGCTTCCCAGAGAAGCAGCCTTTCCTCTGCTCCGTCCTGGGCACCGTTGTTGGCAGATTTCCCTCTCGTGTGTCAGCTGGCTTAAGGGTGAGGCTTGCTGGGTTCTCCCTGATGTGGGTGGGGTGCAGGAAGGACCTGCACTGGGGGTCCAGTGGATGGGCAGTCGCTAAGGTGCTCACCAAACATTCTGCTGGCCCCTCCCCCAGCACAGCAGGACTGCCCTTCCTGTCCCCCTTGGGGCTGCGTGGGGCCCCGTGACTAGCTGTGGCCAGTGAGTGTGAGTAGAGTGCCTTGTGCTACTGTCAGGCTGCAGCACCTAATTGCCAATGTGAGACTCTCCAGAGGTCTTGGTCCCTCTGTCACCACCACTGTTGATGCTCCAGATACCAAATGGAGCAAGGAGGACAGCGATCTGGGAGCAGCAACCCTGGCTGACCTGCCATGGACATACAGAGTGAGCAAGAACCAAACGTTGTCACTGCAAACCCCAAACAAAATTGGGGGTTTGTACCTGGTTATAGGCTCAGAGAGGGGATCTGGAGGTCCAGACACTGGCCCGTTGGTGAATAACGACCTGAGCCCAATTCTGAGCCAGACAGTTCCCACCAGGAAACCCCTGTGGCTCTAGACAGGAATGAGCTCTCTGACGGTCAAAGGGCCTGAGTTAGTGGTCCACTTTATGCCTGGGCAGCTGTTCCCTCCTGCAAGTCCTCCTAAGCCCCCCAACCCCATCCACCTATGGTTTCCACGGTCCCCCTGCCCAGAGGTGGGAGGGGAGCAGCCAAGTGAGGAGACGACGCCCTCTCCTTCCTGACTTGCTCCAGCCCTCAGTTGCTGTTGCCTTCTGTTCTTTCCTGGACCTGTTAACCCTGCACTATCATCTCTACTTCCCAAGTGGATCAGACTGCCATTATTTTGTCTTTCTAACATTTAGTTTAAACAGGGGCTGCCACCTTTTCATAGACTTTACCTGCTAGGTCCATGTTTATTGGTCTAAGGGTGGGCACCTGACCCAAGGAGCCCTGATTTGATGATCTGGGGAATGGCACCAGACCCATGCTGGGCCAATCAGAGCCATTCCCTGGGATGCTTGACTTGGAGATCAGAAACACTTTGTCCTTTGGCCTTGCCTCGGCTCTGTCTTATCTACTTTGTGTCTGGCGGTAGAGCTGGGAGCCCCTGCAGCTCTCAGCACTCATGTCTTCCACTGTGTGGAAAGAACTGGTTTACAGCAGAAGAAAGTAAATCCAATGTGCAGAAAAGAAGAAACAGTTGGGAGAAGGAAGAAGCCAGTGATGGTAGGATTCTTGGCCTGGGTCCCCCTTACCTTGGGTCCCCTTGCACCCCAGCCCTTCCAGTGGCCACGGGACACTTCCAATAAGTTCTCATTTCACCTTAAATGGTTTGATTTTTATATTCATCTCTTGCAGCCATAACAGTCTCACAGAATCCATCAGTTATGCTGGTCCCTATCTCTCTAACCTCCCAGAGCCACACCTTTACTAGGCTAAGCGATGGGACTATTAATACGTTCTTAACACAGAGCTTTGCAATATACAAAGTACTTTTGCATATGTTCCTACTTAATGCAATTTCGAAAACAATTTTTTATATTTTCCACCAAGCTTCACAGAACCCTGTTCCTTTCACTGTCTCACTGGTTGCTCAGCGGAACCCCGGGGAAGGCATAACTGCTGTATTTGTTTTTACCCCCATTTGGTGCATGAGGTTCAAGGACCTTTGAGTCATTTGGCCACAGCCACACAGCCAGCGAGCAGCAGAACCAGAACTGAATGGAGACCTGATTGCTGGTGGGACCCTCTTTCTAGCTTCTCTCAGCCAACCTCAGAATCACTGGCTTTGCACACTATTTCAATGAACACCTAGTATTTCTTTGTCTATGCTGTGCTTTGAGGCTTAAAGTATAGATTTCTTCACATAGGATCTTTTCAGATCAAAATTCTAATATCTTTTTCCCAAATGCTTAATAGTTGTTAAAAGCCCTGCACATATTTGCTCATGAACAAGAGAGACCATCTCATTGGAACTCTTTGCACTAATTCTCCCTCCCACTGCTTCTCACCATCTGTTGTCAGTCTGACTGATCAATCACACTAGTGTTCACGGCCTGCCCTGGATCCTCGAGGCGGCACACAGCAGCTTACTCTAATGTGGAGTCCTGGGTCTGATTTCAGGCTTCACCAGCTGAACGATCTTGGGCAAGATATTTTACCTTTCTGAGCTTCAAACTTCTGTTTGTGAAATGGGAGTAATGGTTCAACCTGGCCTACAGTACAGACTTCTCTAGGTTTAAATATGATAAGATACGGAAAAGAGCTTCAAGAAACTGTGCAAAGGTCAGCTGGTAAGAATGGGGCACCTTACAGTTGCTAATAAAACCTCTATTAATATACATGTGTGTGCATGTGTGTAAAATCTCTACTAATTCATTTGTGTCAAATGTCAATATTTACTAAATCACGATAATTTTTATTTATTTTACATTATTTATTTGCAAAATAATTTTTCTGATAATAATAGGTATGCTTAAAATTATGGCTGAAATTTGGGAAACATCACGGTTTAAACAGTGAGATGGGACTGCTAATCAGGGAGCCTTTGGCAGTCCCTAGAAGGTTTATTTATTTCCTTGGGCTGCCTAGCAGATTTTCATAAACTGGGTGGCTTTTAAAATAACAGAAAAAAATTCTCTCACAGTTCTGGAGACCAAAAGTTTGAAATCGAGCTGTTGGCAGGGCCATGCTCAGTCTGAAGGCTGTGGGGAAAACCCTTCCTTGCCTCTCCCAGCTTCTGGAGGCAGCCGGCAATCCTTGGCCGCCACCAGCATCCTTGGGTTGTGGCAGCATCTCTCCGATCTCTTGCTCCATCTTCATGTGGCCTTCCTCCCTGGGTGTCATTGGATTTCGAGCCCACCCTAATCCAGTATGACCCCGTCGTAACTTGATTAATTCTGTAAAAACCCTGTTTCTAAATGAGGTCCCATTCGCAAGTACTAGGGGTTAGGATTTCAATGTATCTTTTTGGGGGACACAATTCAGAAGGGTCTCAGGCAGAGAATCTAAGGCTCCCCCCACCCCACAAGAAGCCTGAGTATAAAATGACAGCCAGATAAAGCAGTGGAAACCCTCGCTGAGACTGGTGAGAGAAGTTGCTGATTGCCCCTAAGTGCTTATTGCAGAACATCTTACTGTTTGTATTGCATATTTTACACACATTCCTAGCAGTAGCAATCATTTACTTCACTTGGTTATTTTAATTAAAGGTTATATATTTAATGAGGAGGTGCATGGTCCTCGACCACGCCCCCCCATCTCCTCCCGACCTATTTCCCTCCCTCTTCCCCTCTCTCCCTCCCCTCAACTGCTCTGCAACAACATCTTAGAATGTAAAATAAAAATAATATTAATAAATACATAAATAAAAAAATAAAAATAAAGGTCATATATTTATAAAAAATTGAAAGTGAGAGTCAGAGCATACAGTGAAAAAGAACACAGGCTTGAGAATCCCCCATGAGCTTGAGACTCCTGTGGAATCCCGACTCTAAGGAAAAGGCTGGACAGTGAACTCAGGCAATGGCTCATTCTCCAGAGATGTCAGTACTTTCAAGACTGTGTGAGGATTACTTGTAGATCAAATGTAAATATATATGAAACATCAAGCACAGTGCTTGGCATATAACAGCTTTTCAGTATATTCAAAAATTGATAGTATTTTCCATGTCTTTTTTATTTATTTTTTTATTTTCCATGTCTTTTATTGGCTGAGATTAATATGTCCGGATCGGCCAACCTTTTTAAACCAAGCTGCAGTTTCCTTTGATAGAGGCCTGAGTGAAACTGACATAGGGCACTGATTCCCATGCAATTTCCTGAATTCGAGTTCTCATGGAACTAAGATTTTTCAGTCTAACGACCTTTTAGGCTACCTTCATCTCTGGCTGAACTTCCTCCTGCTGTTTCAGGTCGCTGAGCTGATTTCCCCGGCCATTTTCCTTGCATGGTGGAGAGGCATCCACTCTGCTCTGTGTTTCAAGGTTCCCAGCAAGCCTGGCCCTGCCTTGCTTGGTCACCTGGGCTCCACGCTTCCTCCACCTCCTTGGGCAGTAAATACTCTAGATTTGTCTGAGTCTAGGGTCTGACTCCATTTGAGTCAGAGTCAGTTTTGCTAACTGTGAAACAGGAATAAAAACACCTACTGATAGAATCTTGAGAATGGGATGAGAAAATGGCTGCTGAGTACCCCCCCACCCCCCCACCCCAGGTCCCAGCACACAGAAGGTGGTGGTCTTGATTCTAAGTGGCCTTTCCCATTTATTGTCACCTAGAAGATCAAGATATGGACACCAGCGTTTAATTTCGAAGAATGGAGAGAACCTAAATGTGCTGGCCTTGATTCAAAATTTGCTGCTTCCTGGCAATGGGATTTGAGGGAAGGGGCAGAGGGCAAAGGGTTTTCCCCATTTAACAGATTAATCTGCTAAATACAGAGACTAACCAATCTTTTTCCTGCTGGTGGACCTGTTGAAGAGATAAGAGGGATGTCAAAGCGCTTTGCAAATGGCACAGGCCGTAGTAAAGTCAAGAAGTCCTTGAAATCCAGCCCACCCTCTTGATGGCACACAAGAGGAACTGAGGCAGAGTGGCCTGGTACCCTATCAGGGTCTCTGCACTGTTGTAGCAAAACGAGGACCTGGCCAGGTCCATCGGGTTCCCAGTCCTGAGATGAGCCACAGCCCTCATGCAGTGCTGGCTCCAGCTCCTGGGTGTTCCCGGCCACGTTGGAGGGCACCTGTCACACTGCTGGGGTCCTTCAAGGCCAGTCCTCCAGGGAGGCCACCTGCGCAGACGAAGTCAGCAAGCTTTCACTATATTTTGGCTGTGCACCTCGCCGCAGCCTTAGTCTGGGCACTCTCTGTCCCCAGCTGAGTGTGGCTGTGGTTTGCTGCTGTCATGTTGTCAGAGGAGGGGGAAGGAGGAGGGATCATGGTCATGTTCATTTGTACAATCTTGCACTTGAACTGTCTGGTTTCTCCAACAGACGGTGTCTACAGGAAGAGCAGCAACTCCTTGTCCAACATTTACCCAACACTTAGTGAGCACAGAGAGGCCGTTTGCATTTTGGGTTGGTGCTCGAGCTCTGGAGCCACCTGCCTCCATGGAACCATGGCTCTGCCACTGCCTGGCTGTGTGCCCTCAGCCCACTCTGTGCCTGCACTTCCTCACCTGAAGGCAGGTGGATGAGAGTAACCAGCTCTCATCCAGACTTTTCTAGCTGAGGAAGCATACCTTACTTCATGCAAGAGGCAGTCACCTGTGCAGGTAGTTCAGACCCCCGGGAGCATCCTTTGGCCAGC